>NC_043709.1:83731142-83749177 GCF_006229205.1 Suricata suricatta
CCTCGTCAATCCTTGAGGTGGCTGCCTCTAGTTTGTTATTCACCTCATCTATATCCTTTTTTAACTCATCACACCTATTTTCAAAGTGCCTAGTCATTGTCTCAGTTGATTCTTTGATGCTTTTCACAACCCCAGCGATTAATTTTGTAACAAGCTTTTTGAATTCTTGATCTGGTATGTTGTCTAGATCTGCCTTGAGCAGTTCTGTGGCTGTGACTTCCTCCTGGAGGTTCTTCAGGGGAGAGTTCTTTTGTTTTGTCATTTTTGCTGGTTTTCTGTCTCTTGTCACCTTTAGAAAGCTCTTTTTGCCCTATACACCTGTTAATATTTCTCTGTTAAAGGAGGCTTATTGACTGTCCAAGGCCTGTCATTTCAGGAAATATTCTTTTAATGGTGTCTCTCAATTTCTCTTGTTGTGCCTTTGAATATTTTATTTCCCTACTCAGCAATATTTGGGACTCGCCATCATGCACACTTTGCCCTTTTTCTTGGTATAGCCCTATGAAGGAAAACAGACAGACATAACAGAGGGAACAGAAGCACACAAACTCACAGACAAATCAAACAAACAAACACATTAAAAGGGGGAAAGAAAAGAAAGAAAATGGAGAGGAAAGAGATGAAAGGAAGAGAAGAAGAAAAAAAGAAGTAAAAATAAAGGGGGTCAGAGGTAATAAAGGACAGTGACAGTCTAAAAGTGTATGACCAGTTGAAGGGAGAGGTAAGGATGAGACACAGGAGAATATATCTGGATTGCAAGAAGGTAAAAGAATGGAGAAAGGAAAATAGGAGTAAAAATTTTAAAAACTTTAAGTAAAAAAAAGGTAATAATTATAAAAAAAAATAAGTACAAAAAAGAAGACAAAAAAGAAAAAGAGGAAAAAAGAAAAAGAAAAAAAATTATTTAAAAAAAAGCAGCAGCTCCCTCTAGTTAATAGGCGTGGTTTGGTGTGGTAGGTCTGGAGGCTGCTCTCAGAGGCTCTGCCTTGGTGTCTGCAGAGAGTGTAGCATGGTGGCACGCCAAGCTCCACTAGAACTACACACTATAGGCCACTCTAATGAGTCTGATCTCCTTGTGCCACAGTTGAGCCGAGTTGTATTTTCCAGGCCCACCTTGGTTCAAACTTCCAGTCCATGCACTTTTATGCTACCACAGATGAGATGTATTTGCTGTGGTGGGGGGAGGGATCAGTTTGTCTTGGCTCAGGCAGGGATTTCAGCTGCCCCTGCCTGAGGCGACGTGTACAGCGTGAGGCGAGATATGCAGCAGGAGGTGAAGTGTGCACCGTCACAGACACAACTGCGGCTTCCCAACCCCCAGCCAGGATCATGATCGCATTAGGGGAGGAATGAGTTTCTCTTGGCTTCGCGCAGCTGACTGTTGCCCAAGGCACCATGCGCTGCTGGAAATAAGCTGGAAGCTCCTGCAGCCTGAGCACCCACCTGGGCCTCCACGACTGCCAACTCCCTGCTGGGATTGCGTAGGTGTGGGGGCTATTTTTTCCCTGTTGGCACCCAGAATTCAGGATTCGTGTGGCCAATGCTGGGGCCGAGATGCGCTGTGGAAATGAGGTGTGTGCTCCCACTCCCAAAACCGATGTCAAAGTGAGCGCCCCTGATGCTGCCGCTCCTGCGCAGGACTGGAAGCTGTTCTTTCCCTTGCGCCACCTGGGTTTAGGATTTGGGCTACCCAGCAGTTATCTATGGAGTGAGCTTCTCTCTCCAAGCGCAGTTAAGCGTTCTTTACCTCCTCCCCAGAGACAGAACTATGAGTGTGTTCAGTCTCTCTGTCTCTTACCTTTGTCTCTCGGGCTCTGTGAGCTTGCCCCGCGTTGGGCTGGGGCTGCCACCTCCCCTGCCCATCTCGGGCTGGCCCGTTTTCCAATCTCCCCAGTTCGCACTCACTCACTCAGGTATCTTTGAGATTCTCTTCTTTCTGGAGTCCATATTTTCTCCTTCTGCTCTTGCAGATGAGAGTAATGTCCTTCTCAGTTCAATAGATGGGGCAGAGGAAGTTTACAGAGCTCCCTTCCTCTCTGCCATCTTGGCTCCTCTACTGAATTCTTAAATTAAAAAAAATACATTTTGTATACATGTCTTTTCCCAAGTATAAGATTTGCAAATATTTTTTACTTGTCTATGAATAGTTCCTTAATTTTTGTAATGGTGTCGCTTGAAAACCAAGATTTTCATTTTAATGAAGTTCATTTTATGTTTTCCCATGAAGACAGTGCTTTTGATGTCATCTAAAAAGAAAGACGCATGTTTTTCTATCTTTTAAATAAATATGCCTTTCACTTCTTATTCTTAACCTCACTAAACTGGCTAAAACTGCAAACTCAATATTAAATACAAATGCTGAGAATGGACATCTTTGACTTTCCCTGATTTTAAGTAAAAATCTGGATTAGGAGAATGCGACCTGTAGTTTTTTTGTATATGCCCTTTATCCAAATGAGAAATTTGACTTCTATTCCTAGTTTTTTGAGAGTTGTTATCATGAATACTTATTTACTAATGGATTTCTGTGAACTTATTGAAATTATCATCTTTATTTTCTTTATGCTATTATTATGGTATATTAAAATAATCAACTTTGGGGCACCTGGGTGGCTCAGTTGGTTAAGCATTTGATTTCAACCGAGGTCATCATCTCGCTGTTCCCGAGCTGGAGCTTCACATTGGGTTCTGTGCTGACAATTCAGAGCCTGGATCCTGTTTCAGATTCTGTGGGTCTCTCTCTCTTTCTCAAAAATAAATAAACATTAAAAAATAATAATCAATTTTAAGATATTAAACTAACCTTGCATTATTATAAGAAGCTCCAGTTTCTCATGTTGTTTAAAGTTTTTATGTGCTTCATTGGCAAATATTTCAGTAACGATTTTGTGTCAGTGCTCATGAAGGATAACTTTATAATGGTATCTACCTAAAAAAAAACAAACCATAGCAAAAGCCATTTTTAGAGGTAAAACATAAGAAACATGCCTTTAAAAATAAAGAGCAAGAGTAAGATGTCATATTATTCAACAATTGTCCTTAGGGATCTAGACGGCACAATAAGAAACTAAAAGGAAATTAACATAAAAAACTTTGAAAGGGAAGTTCAAAAGTCTTCTTTTTGAAAATTGAAAATTTTCATCTAATTTACCAAAATTTGACAAATTTCTAAAGTTAATGCACAAATTTATGAAGGGTACCAGATGTAAGATCAACATCTGAAAGTTGAGTTCATTTCATATCATTAATAATAAAGAGAAAATACAATTTGAAAAAGAAACCTATTTACCATAACAACAACAAATAGTAAAATGCCAATCCATAATAAACACAATAAAAGATGTACAGATATTTTATGGAATAATTATAAAATTTATTAAAAGAGTGAAAACATGTACATTAGTGGAGAGATTCATTATATTCATGAACAGAAAGATTCAATACCTTAAAGATGTCATTACTTTTAACAGTGATTTAGATCTCTAGAGTTTGTTGTATAACTTAACCTGTAATTTATATGGAAAAGGAGTCAAGAATACCGAAGACACCTTAAGTTGCTACTGTATCAATGACCTCCTTTCATTGTTAAGGTACATGGGCATGAAATGCACTGAAAATCAAATTATAATGTAGGTTATGTGAACTTGTTGGATACCAATTCCAAATGACTTTTATCCAGTCCACCATTAACTCAACCTTGATCATCCAGTTGTTTTGCCATTTGTAAACAATAACAGTTTTAGAAAAGACCTTATTCTTAGGTTTCATATTGTAGTTTAAAATTAAATATGTAGAGATAAATTTCAGTCACCAGTCATTATATTTTCAGAAGGACACCTGCAAATTTTCCCATCTCTGGTTTAATTTCTTGGTACTTGCTAATAATAGAATATAATACAGCTCTATCAACCTTCTCATGTCTTGTAAAAAAGACTTAGTTGTTGTTTTGTAGCACAATCTAGGAATATATATGGTCATTTTTTCAAAAAATATTCAACTCATACTAATCAATTTATAATCCACTGCATAATTTTTCTGCCATTTTGCCTACATAATAGCTTTATGTTGTTATGCCAAATTATGGCTTTATCCATATATATTTACATGTATAGATATGTAATTGTTAGTGTGTCTTAATATAAATCTTTTTTAAAGTATTGAAATGGCAGTTAAATTTAACAAAAATGGTACAAACAGAGCCCGTAATTCAGCTGATGTGGATGGAGAAGTGCTATAACCGAGTTTGCACGTATGTGGGCAATGACAACATATAACTAAGAGTGATAAGAAGAGGCATCAAGTGTGTGGTGTGATTTCAGAAATGTTAAAATGTGAAAAGGTGTATCTTTACAGTAAGACACTTGATCCTCTGTTGCTGGGATGAAAGAAAAGGCAATTTGGAAGGAAGCTGAAGTACAGGTCAGTGCTGCAACCATGGAGAATTAATGAGTTCTAATATTCTGCGACTGGTCTTTCCCCTCAGAAGAATAAATCAGAGATATAAGAAAAGGACGATGAATTAAAGGAGTGAGTCAGAGATCATTCACTTGACAACTTGTTCACATTCCTGTTCATCTGGGCTCCTTCAGACAGTTGTTTTTGCACACTAGGGGGCTCTAATGCACAACATGTCAAATGAAAATATTGATAGTCTGTGTAATAAAAGCTTTCTCAACAAATATTTACTGAGCATGAATTGTAACGCTAAGAGTGAGGAATATAAAAATGAGCATGTTCTGTACTCATCCTACAGGAGATTTACAATTTGATAAAAGGAAATAAAGCATGCATAAAAGTTAAAATAAAGGGAGGCCTGAGAGTGTTGGAAAACAAAAACAAAGAATTGTAAAAAGTCAAAAGAATAGTGACTCCTTTATTGTATCAGCTTAAATTTTTTTGACTTGGTAAAAAAATTTAAACATCCCCCTAATGAAGTGGCCACACCCCGTATTTCAAGGGAGCCTCCTGACAGAGGTTTGTGGAAAGAGAACACAGGCAGCCACACCTTGCAAGTGTCCTCTAGGGGGCGCATGCTTGTCGACCCCACGGGCACTGGCTTTTCTCTTCCTCTGCCTCCTTCCCTTTTCTTCATAAAATTCCCTTCTTTCTTTGTCTTCTCTCTTGGAATATTCCAGACCATAATGACCTGGCAGCAACTCTAATATATAGCCTTAACCTTGCAGACAAAGTAAATTCTGGGACATTTTTTTCCCCAGAAAATTTTGTGGCCATCAAGACTGCTTACTAATATTGTTGCATTTTCTAATGTTGCCCAAATTCCAGTAGAATGTTCATAACTCTCTGAATTATCGAGACAAATTGGTAGAGCAGGAGAAGAAACAGGGCTGTAGAAATACTGGCCTCCAACCTTTACCAACACACACACACACACACACACACACACACACACACACACACACACACTGTTGCCTACTTCCTACCCAGACCACGTTATGGTCTCACTTTCCGAACTCCTAGACCACCCAAAGTTATAGTCTTGGGGACAGTATAAAGTTTCTTTCAACAATTAAGAGGTTTACTCTGTTCTAGGAGCCCAAGGCAAAAGAATTTATTTGCTTTCTCAGTTTGGTTTACCTTTTAGTGGAGAAACAGCTATTTGAATATTAGTCTTATTTATTTATTCAAAAATTTTTAACTTAAAAGAACCATCAAACTTAAAAAGTTGTAAAAATTGGGGCACCTGGGTGGCTCAGTTGGTTGAACGTCCAGCTCTTGATTTCAGCTCAGGTCATAATCCCAGGGTTGTGGGATTGAGCCTTACATGTAGCCCGGCACTGAGTGTGGAGCCTGCTTAATGTTCTGTCTCTCTCTCCCTTTTTCCCTCACGTCTGCTCACACTTCCTTTCTATCTAAAAAATTAAAAAATAAAATTATAAAGTATACAGTTGGCATATGGACACACCTGAAAAGTCATCACTATAATCAACATAAGGAGCATATCAATCACACCCAAAAGATTTCTTGTATTTCTCCTTTCTGCCCCTCCCCACCTTCTTCTGAACCTCAGGCAACCATTGATCTGTATTCTGTTATCATAGACGCATTTACACTGTCTAGAACTTTGTATAAATAAAATTACACAGTATATACACTCTTTGTTTTCTGGATTTTTTCCTCCAGCAAAACTATTTTGAGATGCATGCATGTAGCAGCATGTTCATTATATTTTATTGAATAGTGTTCTGTCACGTGGATGTACCATAAATTGTTTATCCACTTATCTGCTTGTGGATATTTGTTGTTGTTGTTTTTATTTTTTAGCTATTACAAATCAAATTGCTATGGGCTGTTACTTTTCTTAATGTGGGGAAATATTTATCCTTATCTCTCTGTCAAACATAAGAAAATGAAAGATATCCTGAAAAGCTACATATTTAAATTATAAATGAAAGGCAACATATTTGTTTTGGAAAGTCAAGATAATTACTAAGTGTTTAATATTAAAAAAAAAAAAGAATATGTCTCTTTTACTTGTCCGTCTTCACTTATTTGCATACCTCCCTGGCCTCTGTGGGTGTGACCCGATCCTGTAACATCCCAGCCTGAGAATAGACCCTTCACTCTGGCATCTAGGACTCTCCACAGCAGAGACCCAGTCTGATCTTTTAGCCTCCCCATCTGCTATTCCTGTTCTATCTTCAACCAAAATTGTAGCTGACCTTTTCAAGCACTGCCCTCAAGGTCTAAAATCTCTCTCCTACGGCACCCCCACACAATCTTCAGCCCACCTACATGTCATCCGTGATGATCTTCCTATCTTCAAATCCTTTGTCAAAGGCCATCTCGGAATGTTACTAATCTGCTCATCAGATGTGCTCTTTCCTTCCTCAACTTCCACAGCACTGTGTTTCCACCTCACTCGGCTCTAGGCTGTTGTTTCCCACTGGGGATTATGCCTACGTTTCTGGAAGACCTACCTCAAAGGTGCAAATAATATGTTTAGAAATGGAGGAGAATGAAGAGGAATTTTTTATTAGGACAACAGATAGCAGATATAAATCCTGATATTTAAAGATTTATTACTCAGGACATTTTACTCATACATGTATACACACACAAATACACGCAAACACACACTTTCTTGTACAGACACAACCGGGAAGATGGCACATAATGATTGTGAACATGAGCTTTCAAGTTAATATTTGCCACTGACGGTGGTGGTCTGGTTAAGTGTATTCTTAAGAACATTATTTAATCCCACTGAGTCTGTGTTTATCACTAAAGAAATATGAGCTTAATAGTGTTTCTTACAGAGTGTTGTTGAGAGTATTAAGTAAAGATAGGCACATAAAACACTACAATGCCTGGCATGTAATAAATACTCTACAATTGGTACCTGTTGTGAGAGGGGTAATATTTTTAACATAATATACTTTCCTGTTTTGACTTTCCAAGCACATGAACTTTATGTCAGAACTGCTAGAGGTGGGGAAAGTGAATTAGCAATTGTACAAAAGAAAAGAGATAAAAGATCATTTTCCATATTGGAAGTAGAATTATGTATCAAGACATATCTTAGTAAACCAGATTATCATTTTTAAAGAGGATTTAAATACTTTCTTGGGTATCATGTGGCTCAGACGTTAGCATCCAACTCTTGATTTTGGCTCAAGTCACGATCTCAGTTTGTGAGTTTGAGGCCTGCATTGTGCTCTGTGCTGACAGCGTGAAGCCTGCTTGGGATTATTTTTCTTTCCCTCTCTCTCTGCCCTTCCCCAGTTCTCTCCCTCAAAAATGAATAAATAAACATTGAAAATAAATAAATACTTTCTTAATATTCAATTCCTTCCCTTTTTGATTTTTTTTAGCACATCAAGGTTAGCATTTATAACCTCCTCACCAGGCCTTCAATGGTCGTTATTCTTGTGGGGGTCCGGACAGTAAGATAAAGGGGAAGAGTCTGCTCCTTTCTGGCCCCAGAGGATTATGGGAAGAAGGTGAGAGAAAGAGGGAGGAATCCGGGTTTGCATATTGTCATTTGTCACTCACCACTGTCACACATGCTGAAGCCCTTCCTCTGTTTGGCACTGCCATTGCCGTGGGGGGTCCCCACATCTTTTTCAGAGAGGAGAAGAGCACTCCTGGGAGGAGTGCTGGATGGGGTGTCCTTTCCATGCAGTTAGAGCTATTTTGACAACCCTTCGATTCTTGAGCTACCAAGTCTCTCTCACAGGACCATCCAGTGTTGCTTCTAAACACAGTCCTTTCATTCTCGATGGTCAGACTGGCACCCTTTTGGCACTCCTTTATCATGAGGTTTTCACTCAAAGTTTGTCTAGCCCTCATATCCCCTTCCCATTTTCTACAATGAATATAATTTCATAATTGAGGAAAAATACATGTTCCCAGTAAAAAAATTCAAGCAACCATTAACACATGTACAAGCAAGAAACTGAGACAACCACCATTAAAATGTAATGTCTCTCCTCTCTTAATGTCCCTTTATGCATATAGACATGCATATGCATATATTATATGTACATATGATTTTCCTACTTTATATCAGATGATGCTTGTTATTTTGTCAGGAATAATCATCTTGTTCTCTGTTTTTATTGCCTCTTTATTTGCAAACATCTATAACATTCACGAGTCACAAATATTTATATCTTGCCCTACTATATGCACATATGTACATCATGTGCCATACACATATACATATAAATTAAGACTTGGGGGTACTGTTTGCTTTCTAAAAACAGGGTCATATCATGTACAATTTTTTTGTATGCTGCTTATACCTTTAATGCATCTTTTTAATGGTCATGCAATACTTCCCAGTATGTCTGTTTCCAAATTTATACAACCATTTCCTTATTGATAGAAGTAAGACATCTGTTACAGATGATCTCCAACTCATTTATGATGGTTCAACTTATGATTTTTTGACTTTATGATGGTATGAAAGCAATATGCATTTAATAGAAACCATACTTTAAATTTCAAAATGTGGTCTTTCCCCTGGCTACTACGTTTCTCTCTCGGGACGCTGGGCAGTAGCAGTGAGGGGCAGCTCCCCGTCAGCCACGCCATCATGGGGTAACTCCTAGTACTGATAACCATTCTGTATGCACCTCAGAAAGATCAAACTTGTTTATGCCTCATGGACTTCCAAGGTAGGAAAAAGGATTTTGTTTCAAAACTTGTTTATGTATATATTTTGAGATAGAAAGAGATAAAGCACATGGAGGAAAGGGCAGAGAGAGAGAGACAGAATCCCAAGCAAGATCTACATGACTAGCAGGAAGCCTGTCGTGGGGCTCCATCTCTGGACTGCGAGACCGTGACCTGAGTCAAGAACAAGAGTCAGATGCTTAACTCACTGAGCCACTGAGGCTCTGCAGCAATAGGCTTTTTAGAATCTTAAGAGACAAAGAAATCTTAAGGGCACATGTCTCAAACCTTATCTGCTAGAAAAAAATGTTTCCAAGAAACTTAGAAGCATTATCTCCAAGCACCTTGAAGCTATTCCAAAGGAAAAGAAAGCCTATCCTAGAGATATTAGTGGCTGTGGTCATTTTGTCATAGAGGAAGCACCAATCATAATCACAGAACTTCTATCCTGTTTTTTTTTTCCCCAAGGCAAGCACAAATAAACAAATACACCCATGTAGTTGGACTTCAAAGGAAAAGAACAAGTCAATAGGAAAAGAGCTATAAGGCCATGGGTGAACTTTCCATGGCCATGAGTCACTCTTAGGAATCAGTCCACCTCATAAATGTTATTTCTGAATGAAGAGAAAAGATGGCTCAATGTGCACACCAAGGGCCTAGATCACAGTCCCAAGAGCCATGGAGAAGCACTTGTGGGGAGGAGGTGTAGACTCAGTACAATTTGAATAGTCCCCTACAATCTTGTGCTTCCTGTCCTTTCCCTTTTTAAATGAAAATGTCTTATTCCCTTGTTCCTGTCTTACCATGGTGAATTGGGTGTGTATGAGAAGGTAACTTGTCTCTTTAATTCACAAGTCTATAGATTTCAAGAATTGTAATCTAGAAGCTGTGCTCAAGGAGCTTCAACAGAGGGACAGGCCCCAAGGAACTGCACTGATATCTGGACCTGATTTAGATAGTGAGGTCACAGACTTCAAGCTTGACCCTGATGACCCTGATAGAGTGAGACCTGAAGGTCTTGAAAAATGCAAGAGCATTTTACTGCTAGGAGGGAAATCGAACATTGGAAGTCAGAAAAAAACCTATAAGATCTAGTGTAGATCAATGGCCCCCAGACAACGACAGTTCCCATGATCATGCTCTATGTAGTCCACTCCCACACTGAGTCTGGGCTGACCCCGTATAACCGGTTATATAGAATGTCAGAAATGTCACATGACTACCAACACTCAGTAATAAGAAACAGTTTCTGCTTTGGTTTCTTGAGACACTCACTCTTGGAATGTTTCCTTTCAATAGGCAGCTGCCATATGGTAAAAAGATCAAGCCACATGGAAAAACCACGTATATTAGCACTCTGATGGAGATACCCATCTAACCTCACAATAATCAGCTGGAATCAACTGCCAGTCATGTGATCAAGCCCTCCTCCATGTTTTCAGAAAAACCCAGTACTTGTTGACATTTGACAGCCACAGCCTGTCAAATCAAATGTGTGTGTGCCTCACAGACCTCATACGTATGCAACAGGATTGTTAAAAAATTTTTATTCATTTATTTTCAGAGAGAGAAAGAGAACACATTCAGGTGAGGAACAGAGAGAAAGAGGGGAGAGAGAGCGAGAATCTCAAGCAGTCTCCACACCATCAGCAGGAGACTGACCCAGGGCACAATCTGATGATTGTGAGGCCATGACCAGACTGAAATTAAGAGTCGATACTTAACTGACTGAGCCACTGAGGCTCTGCAGTAATAGGCTTTTCAGAATCTGAAGGAACAAAGAAATCTTAAGGGCACATATCTCAAATTAAAAGGTTTCCAAGAAACTTAGAGACATCATCTCCAAGCACCTTGATGCCTATCCCAAAGGAGAAGAAAGCCTATCCTAGAGATATTAGTGGGTGTGGCCATTATGTCATAGAGGAAGCACCAATCATAATCACAGAACTTCTATCCTGTTTTTTTTTTCCCAAGGCATGCACAAATTAACAAATACACCCATGTAGTTGGACTTCAAGGGAAAAGGACAGATCAATAGGAAAAGAGCTATAAAGCCATGGGTGAACTTTCCATGGCCATGAGTCACTCTTAGGAATCAGTCCACCTCATAAATGTTATTTCTGAATGAAGAGAAAAGATGGCTCAATGTGCACACCAAGGGCCTAGATCACAGTCCCGAGAGCCATGGAGAAGCACTTGTGGGGAGGAGGTGTAGACTCAGTACAATTTGAATAGTCCCCTACAATCTTGTGCTTCCTGTCCTTTCCCTTTTTAAATGAAAATGTCTTATTCCCTTGTTCCTGTCTTACCATGGTGAATTGGGTGTGTATGAGAAGGTAACTTTTTTCTTTAACTCACAAGTCTATCCATTGTGAGAATCACACAGTAGAAGACGTGATCAAGGAGCTTCAGCAGAGGGACAGGCCCCAAGGAGCTCCACTGATACCTGGACCTGATTTAGATAGTGAGGTCACAGACTTCAAACTTGACCCTCACAACTAATGGAGTGAGACCTGGAGGTCTTGTGTAAGTTGCAAGAGCATTTTGCTGCTAGGAGGGAAATGAAGATTGGAAGTCAGAAAAAAATGTAAGTGATAGTTTCAAACAATGGCCCACAGTCAACTACACTTTCCCAGCGTTCATGCACTGTGTAGTCCTCTCCCACACTGAGTCTGGGCTGACCCTGTATAATTGGGTATATAGAATGTCACTGGTGTCACATGACTCCCAACACTCAGTGGAAAAAAAACAAACAGTTTCTGCTTTGGTTTCTTGAGACACCCACTCTTGGAATGCTTCCTTTCAATAGGCAGCTGCCATACTCGACAAAGATCAAGCCATATGGAATGGCCATGTATCTGAGCACTCGGTTACAGAGCTCCATCTAAGCTCAGAGTAAACATCCGAATCAACTGCCAGTCATGTGATCAGATTCTCTTCCATATCAGGCCCAGTCAAGTCTTCATAAAAATCTAGTACTTAAAACCATTTGACAGTAACTGCTGTCACATCAAACTCGTGTGTGCCTCACAGACCTCATAGAGAGGCAGCAGTATTTGCTTTTTAAAATAATGTTTATACATTTATTTTGAGAGAGAGAGAGCACATGCAGGGGAGGGGCAGAGAGAGAGAGAGAGAGAGAGAGGGAGAGAGAGAGAGAGAGAGAGAATCCCAGCAGGCTCCACACCTTCAGACTGGTGTGACTGGTGCATGATCTGACAACTGTGGGACCATGACCTGAGTAAAATGCTTAACTGACTGATCTACCCAGGCTCTGCAGTAATAAGCTTTTCAGAATCTTAATGTACAAAGATGTCTTAAGGGCACATATCTTAAACCTTATCTGCTAGAAAAAAGGTTTCCAAGAACCTTAAAGGCATCATTTATAAGCACCTTGATGCCCATCGCAAAGGAGAAGGGAGCTGTTTCTAGAGGTATTTATGGGTGTGGCCATTATGTAATAGAGAGAGCACCAGTCAAAACCACACAAAACTTACATACTGCTTTTTAAGAAAGCAGACCAACAAATAAACAAATACACCCAAGTGCTTGGACTTCAAGGGAAAGAGGCAGTTCAACAGGAAAAGAGCTATAAGGCCATGAACCAACCTTCTATGACCATAGATCAGTCTTTGAAATCAGTCCAGGGGCTAAAGTGTTATTTCTTTTAAATTTTTAAAAATGTTTTATTATTTTTTTCAGAGACTGACAGAGCATAAGTGGGAGAGTTGCAGAAAGAGAGGGACACAGAGCCTTTGAAAGAGGCTCCAGGCTCTGAGGTGTAAGCACAGAGCTCAATGTGGGGTTCCAGCTTGCAATCCTTGAGATCATGCACTGAGCTGAAGTCAGATGCTTAACCAACTGAGCTACCCAGGTGCCCAAGTGTTATTTCTGAATGGAGAGTAAGATGGCTCAGCATGCAGAACCAAGATTCCTGATCACAGTGCTTAGATCCATTGAGAAACACTTGTAGGGAGGAGGAGTACACTCAGTAAAATTTCTATAATCCCCTGACAGTCATGTGCTTCCTGTCCTTTCCTTTTTTAAATAAAAATGTCTTGTTCCCTTGTTCCTTCTTACCATTTTTTTAGGATGTGCATGAGAAGGTAACTTGTCACTTTAACTCAAAAGTCCATTGATTTGAAGAATCATACTCTAGAAGCTGTATTCAAGGAGCTTCAGCAGAGACAGGTCCCAAGGAGCTCCACTAATATCTGGACCCGATTTAGATAGTGAGATCACAGACATCAAGATTAACCTGACAACTAAGAGTGAGACCTGGAGGTCTTCTGAAGGTTGCAAGAGCATTTTGCTGCTAGTAGAGAAATGAAACATTGAAAGTCAGAAAACTATAGGAGCGTGTTTTGAACAAAGGCCCCTAATCCTCTACACTTCCCAGGATTCATGCCCTGTGTAGTCCTCTTCCACACAGAGTGGGCTGACCCTGTATAACTGGGTATATAGAATGTCACTGATATCACATGACTCCAAACACTCATCAAAAGAAACAGCTTCTGCTCTGGTCTCTTGGAACACTCACGCTTGGAATGCTCCCTTTCAATAGGCAGCTGCCATGCTGGAAAAAGATCAAGCCATATGGAATGGCCATGTATATGAGCACTCTGTTAGAGAGCTCCTTCTAAGCTCACAGTAAACAGCCGGAATCAACTGCCAGTCATGTGATCAAGCTCTCTTCCATGTCATACCCATTCTAGTCTTCAGAAAAATCCAGTACTTTCTACCATTTGACAGCAACTGTTAGTTTTTTTTCAAAAATGTTTATTCGTTTATTTTCAGAGAGAAAGAAAGAGAGAGAGAGAGCACATGCTGGTGAGGGACAGAGAGAGAGAGAGAAAGAGAGAGAGAGAGGGAGTGAGAGAATCCCAAGCAGGCTCCACAACATCAGCAGGGAGCCCAACACTGGGCATGATCAGACAACTGTGAGACCTTGACCAAAGCTAAAATGAAGAGTCGATGCTTAACTGACTGTGCCACTGAGGCTCTGCATCAGTAGGCTTTGCAGAATCTTAAGAGGCAAAGAAATCTTAAGGGCATATTTCTCAAACTTTGTCTGCTGGAAAAGGATTTCCAAGAATCTGTTTTTTTTTTTTTTTAAATACAGAGAGAGACAGAGCATGAGAGGGAGAGGGGCAGAGAGAGAAGGAGACACAGAACCGGAAGTAGGCTCCAGGCTCTGAGCCAGCTGTCAGCACAGAGCCCGACGCGGGGCTCGAACCCACGAACGTGAGATCTTACCTGAGCCGAAGCCGGAGGCTTAACCGACTGAGCCACCCAGGCACCCCTCCAAGAATCTTAAAGACATCATCATCTCCAAGCACCTTGACACCCATCCCAAAAGAGAAAGTCGCCTATTCTAGAGATATTTATGGGTATGGTCATTATGTTATAGAGAGAACACCAATCATAATCACAGAAATCCTCTATACTGTGTTTTTCTTATAAGGTGAGCACGAGTAAACAATACACCCACAGGCTTGTACTTCAAGGGAAAAAGGCAGTTCAACAGGAAAAGAGCTATAAACTCATAAGTCACCTTCCATGGCCATGAGTCAGTCTTAAAAATCACCTCAGCTTGTAAAGTGTTATTTCTCAATGGAGAAGAAATGGCTGACATTGCAGATCCAAGAGCTTAGATCACAGAGCCTAGAGCCATGGAGCAGCACTTGAAGGAAGGAGAGGACTCACTAAAATTTGAATAGTCCCTTACAATCTTGTGCTTCCTGTCCTTTCCCTTTTTAAATGAAAATGTCTCATTCCCTTGGTCCTGTCTTACCATTGTGTGTTGAGTGTGTATGAGAAGGTAACTTGTCCTTTTAACTCACAAGTCTATAGACTGGGAGAACCCTGCTGTGCTCAAGGAGCTTCAGCAGAGGGACAGCCCCAAGGAGCTCCACTGATACCTGGACCTGACTTAGATAGTGAGGTCCCAGACTTCAGGCCTGACTTTGACAACTAATAGAGTGAGACTTGGAGGTCTTATAAAGGTTGCAAGAGGGTTTTGCTGCTAGGAGGGAAATGAAAGATTGGAAGTCAGAAAAGACTGAAAGAGATAGTTTTGAACAAAGGCCCCCAGTCCACTAAACCTCCCAGGAATCATGCACTGTGTAGTCCTCTTCCACGCTGAGTCTGGGCTGACCCTGTATAATTGGGTGTATAGAATGTCACTGGTGTCACATGACTCCCAACATTCAGTAAAAAGAAGCAAACAGTTTCTGCTTTGGTCTCTTGGAACACTCATTTTTGGAGTGTCCCCTTTCAATAGGCAGCTGCCATACTGGAAAAAGATGGAGCCATGTGGAAAGGCCACGGTACATAAGTCCTCCACTGGAGAGCTCCATCTAAGTTCACAGTAAACAACTGGAATCAACTGCCAGTCACGTGATCAAGCTCTCTTCCATATCAGGCCCAGTCAAGTCTTCAGAAATATCTAGTACTTACTACCATTTGACAGCCACTGTCAATCTAATCAAACTTGTGTGTGCCTCACAGACACGTAAGTATCCTATTTATGAGGTAGGCAACAGGTTTGGCTTCTTAAATATTTTTTTTTATTTTGAGAGAGAGAGAGAGAGAGAGAGAGAGAGAGAGAGAGAGCGAGCACATGCAGGGGAGTGGCAGAGATAGAGAATCCCAAGCAGATTCCACACTGTCAGCAGGTGATGAGCCTTGTGCCTGAGAGTCCTGAAGCAAGAACTACTGAAGTGAGCACAGTCAATCCACAGGACTATGAAGAGAATAAATTGTTGCCTTTACGTCACTACATTTTATGGTGGTTTATAACCAGCTATGGACAAATAGAATGCTGTGAAACACCTTTTTCAATATGGTTGTAGCCAGTTTATAATCCTACCAGGAAACTATGATAATACCATATGTTTGCAAAGTTTTCAATCAACTGTAATTCTTAAGTTTTATTGGTCAGGAATTCTGGTGGAATTCCTCTGAATGTATCATAAAAGTATATGAGGGCTAAAAAAAAGTCAAATGGCTTCAGAGAAGGATGAGGCCATGCTTTATGATCCCTTTTTAAAGAAACTTCAACACAGAATTCTAAAGCCTATTGCAACTCCTCTTACATAAACTGACCCAGTTTATGAACAGTAAAGCAAGTAAATCTACATTCCTGCCATGTTGCCGTAAGGATTAGATCTGACATGGAATTTAGTAAATGCATCGTAAAGCTTCGCATGCTTTTCAAGACATCTATGAGAGAAAAAGTCTAGATTCTTCCTCTCCTTAATTTTCCTTCAGAAGATCAATCAAAAGCTTGGAGAAGGCGGTGGGTATGATTGGAGTCTGGAACAGTTGGCAGAGCCAGTGTCAGAGAAAAAGAGCGAAGTCACTCGCCCCACAGTTCCTTGTTTTTCCTCATCTGTGTGTCACCTGACAGCCCTAGAGTTAACAAACATTAAAAAAAAAAAAAAGACTGTCTAGGAAATTTATCACTTCAGGAACCAGGCAGTTAAAGTCCAGCAGGGTCACAGAGAACAGGGAGTGGTGAGGACTGAAGCAAACGGGATTGGATAAGCAACCGCAGTTCAATGTAACTTCGTCGATGGCAAAATAAACACAAAATCTGCAAACTGAGGCTGGCCTGTGGGATTGCCACTTTTGTGACTTTACTCACGCCTTCATCCACTGTACCTAATTGGCCACTAATATCTAGAGATTCTACCTGGGAAGCATTGTCACACCTGCCTTCTTTTCTCATCTCCATTTGCTTCTGCGTTCAGTTTCTGCCTTCAGCCTGGATCAGCTGCAGCCCACCTCCATATTGCTTTCAGATGAGTCCTTTAATATGGAATCTGATCTTGTCACTCAATGCTTAAGACTTCTAATGGTTCCCATAGCTCCCTGGACAATGTTCAGACTTCTTAGTTAAGTGCAAAGGCCTTCCAAGATGCAGCCTGTTTCTTTACCTTTACTTTTCAGCCTTTCCCTGTAAACCTTTCCTAGGGCCTGTGTTATTTATACTCATTCTCAACAGTGTAGACCACCCATTTTTTAAATAGGGCTGTTGTATTATGGAGTTGTAAGTGTTCTCTACATATTCTAGACACAAGTACCTTACCAGATATATGATTTGCAAATATTTTCTTGAATATGTGTTTCTTCATTTGCTTGCTGATTTGGAACCATTTCTAGAGATTTTTAAATGTTCATTTTACGTTTAAAATAACTGCCATCATTTCTGGTTGTTTCATCAGGAAGTGGGTCCACAGAGCTTCTTATGCCAACGTTGTGAGAGTGGTCCCTCCCATAATGCTAATTTCCCCAGCAACTAACGATGTGGAACACTTCTCCAGAGGCTTATTTGTTGTTGTTGAGTTGTTTGGTTTTTTGTTATTGATTACTAGGAGGTCTTTAAAGAATCTGGAAATGAATACAATGTTGAATATATGTAATTACATTATTTTTTTCCAGCTCTGTGGCTTCCCTTTTCACTTTCTTAATGGTAACTTTTAATTTAATCAAGCACAGCTATAACTTTTTCTTTAATGGTTAGCATTTTTGTGTATCATATTTAAAAACTTTTGTCTGCCCAAAGATCATAAAACTATACTTTATATTTTCATATAGAAGCTTTTTCCCCCAATTTAATTCTGTGACCCATCTTGAATTTTTCCTTGCATATGGTGTAAAGTAAGATTTTTTCTTCTCCCACATAGATTCAATTAAACAAGCAATAGTCATTAAAAAGGCCATCTTTCCTATAAATGGCCATATTTCATTCTTTCTCATTGCCATGTAGTACTCCATTGTGTATATATACCACATCTTCTTGATCCACTCATCAGGTGATGGACATTTAGGCTTTTTCCATCTTTTGGCTATTGTGGACATTGCCGCTATGAACATTGGGGTACATGTGCTCC
>NC_043709.1:83749277-83823361 GCF_006229205.1 Suricata suricatta
AAAAGCAAGCAGTGAGTAGTGCTTAAGAAAAATTGATTCAGTATCTAATGGATAGTTGATACCTGTCACAACACAGCATTTGATATACTGTTAAGTGAAACTGCAATACAATCTAAGTTTATTTTGGGAGTGTTTGCTGTATAATTGGATTTAACGAAATGTTTAGAGGTGCAGTAGGCAGGACTTTGAGTAGATAATGAAAGAAAATGCAAAATGCTTATTGATTCATGATGTGGTTTCATCTTAGCTTGGGCAAACCATGCAGTATTTAATATATAGTAGCAGAATATTTACTATTGAAGCTTGAAAAGATGTGAGTTCTCAATCTTTCATTTATGCATGTGAGAGGGTTTTCTTTTTTTTAATATTTTTACATTGTAGTACTTGTTTTGCTTGTTGGGGGTGTTTGCTTATTTAATACATTCTGTCAAGGACAGAAAAAAAAAGACCATCTTTTTCTTAATGAATTATGCTTTTGTCTTAAATCAAATGACCATTTATGTGTGGGTCTTTTTCTGTACTCTTCATTCTGTTCCATTTATCTGTTATGTATCCTTAAGCTCAGGCCACACTGTTTTAGTGTTGCTTTATGGTAAAGCTTAAAATCTGATAATTTAAGTCTTACAGGTTTGTTTAAGATTTCTTTGGCTATTTCTGCTGCTTTTGAATTTCCATATAAATGTCAGTTTACAAACACACACACACACACACACACACATGCACATGCATACCTATTGAGATTTTGATCAAACTTTATAGATCAATAAAGAGAATTTGACATTTAATAATATTGAGTCTTCTGGTCCATGGACATGGCATATTTCTCCTTTGACTTAGGTCTTCTTCAACCAGTTCCAGTAATACTTTGTAGTTTTCAGTGCCTTGAACATCTTTTATTAGATTTATTTCTAGAGATTTGAGTTTTTTTCATATTATTATAAATAGTGGTGTTCTCTAAAATTTATTTTTCAGTTGGTTTTGCTAGAATATAAAAATACAATTTATTTTCAAGTATTGACCTCATAATCCAGCAACCCTGCCCAATTTACACATTAATTCTAATTGTTTGTATTTGGGATTTTCTATGTGTATGATTATTCTGAATTTCATTTCTGCCCCATGATATATATCTTCCTTCTTCAATTATTTCTTTACAGTAAACCTCTAGTTTTTATGCTCAATTAAAATACTGGTCATTTCCTTGTTGATATACATTTCTTTTGATGGTTAGACAGGCAAACAAAAAAGGTTCAACTGTGGGTCACAGAAATAATTGGGCACTTTGTTGCCATATCTAATAGAATGCAGAATATAACAGTATTAGTGACAAAAGCTAAGAATGACTCAGACAAAAATTTGTTTAGTTCAGCCATAAACTTCCCATATACATCAAAGTTCAACATATCTCTTTTCTGGGTTAGGTTTCCTGATTTCCATGTTATCTTTCCTAAAGTATTTCCTGCAAGGTTTATCTTTAGTCACAGATTTATCTGCCAATTCTAAGAAAAATTTATATTTTCTTGTGCCACTCCTCTCTTCTTTCTGCAACACAATACATATTAGCTACTTCCTCTACTTGGTGTTAATATTAACAAGAAGTTAAACTTTTCTAGTCCTTTCCACAGTGACGTAATACACGAGAGCCACTAGACGTCTTTCCTTATTAAAGCAAAAGTATTTGATTAACTCTAGTCCTGTCATTTAATAATTAAATTTTGAGATCTTGATAGCTTTCTTTGTAAACTATTCTGAATGTCAAGTTGGGAGGTAATATTTTGTAATGTGTTATCAAGAAAATATTTTGTAACATGTTATAAAGAAAAACATTATTTTCACAGTAGACTTTGACTTAGTTATGGTTTAAAAATTACTCATGTGAAGAGCTGCAAAGCGTATATATATATTCCTCCAGCTTAGTGATGCTAGTATTTTACTCCCACTGAGCTGGGATTAACATTAAGGACCAAACTTGTCCTTTGCCTTGTGTCAAGTTAGTGTTCAGTAAATACTTCTTGATTAACTTGAAGAAAGATGCCGTTCCAGAAGCAGTCAAGTGTTCTTCATAAATTCAAGGGGATCCTCTATTCTACGATGTGTTCAGAAGAACTTCTAAATTCCCTGGACTTTTTCAATGCAAGAGAAGACGATGTGTTTCTGGTGTCCTATCCAAAATCTGGTAAAGTTTATTTTAATGTATTTTAAATGTATAAATACATTTTAAAATGTGTTAAATATAAGAAATAAGATGAAATATAATAATAGTTTTATAAAACATTTATTTTTCAGAATTGTTTCATAAGAAATTTAAGTATCCTAAAAGCTTATTTGATTAAATGCTTATTTATTTATTTTTGAGAGACAGGCAGAGAGAGCATGAGCACAAGTAGAGGAGGGGCAGAAGGAGAGGGAGACACAGGATCTGAAGCAGACTCTGGGCTTTGCACAGTGCTCAAATCCATGAACTGTGAGATCATGACCTGAGCTGGAGTCAGAGGCTTAACCAACTGAGCTACCTAGGAGTCCCTAAATGCTTACTTTAATAAAAAAGTTTGACATTAGAAAATTGAGATATATGTTTTGAGAAAATTCACTGGAGGAGTTAGAGCTTTTACTATGATTTTGTTTCTATTTGATTCATTAAAGCATACAGATGTGGATGTATATAATAAGCATAATATCTGTAACAAGATAAAGTTCTCTTCCTACTGTACCAGGCATGGAGACAAATAGTATTAGTTCAATTCATACTTAATATTGATTTATAAATGAATAATTTTTTCTCTTGGGCTAATAAAGACAAACATAAGTGTTTTTAGTGTTAAATTTTATACCTTATTCTTCAAAGTTTATTTCTACATATAGCTATATGCACATGAAAGAAAGGACCATTATGAATAATGTCATCCCAAGGATAGTCAAAATTAATTCTCTATTATTTTTAATGTTAAGAGGTGACTAAGATATCTAATATCTAACTGCTGGCTGCAATTTCCAGACATGTACAGAGGGGCATCCACCTGCCAGCATGGGCCAGCAACTAAGAGCTTAAACCCTTTCCAACTGTGTTTGCATGTTAGTCCCCTTACCTGACTCTAAATCAGGCCCAAGAGGCCCTCACAGAGTTCACACAGGGCCAGATCTTCCAGGGGTGTTTTTTGAGAATAAACATAAATACATATATAATTCTTTTATTGGAAAACACTGCTGCAAATGGAAATTAAATGGTTGCCTCTAGAAAACATCAGTATTCTCTTTATGTAGCATGTCACTCTGAATAAATATACCTTACCCTAAGTCGATATGTTAGTTCAGGAAGTAAATTATGAGCCTTTTAAGTTTCTTTGAGCAGGTGGCTAGTTTATACTCTATATAAACAACCCTATATAAAGCTTCCACGTACATATTGGTGCCTATAAATGGGCATCATTCACTAGCTCCTGGGGTCCCCTTCAGCAGCACAAAACTGTATTCTCTCTTCTTGGCCAGAATAAATCAATACATACTGTTAAAATGATAGAAATATCATTACCATATTAGTCATGTTTATACAAATATTATAAATATTGGACCTATTAACATTGTAATCTAAAATAGTCTTTAAAACATATCATGCAAATGAGAACCCTGTCTAAGGTTCTCTAAATATGTATTCAACTGTAGATTAGTTAATGTCATAACATATTTAGAGGTGGAATGACAGTGGGATAAGTGGTCACTAAGCCTGATTTAAACTTTTTAGGAACACTGCTTTCAAATCAGCAAAGCATCCTCCCCACAAACTTCTACTTCTGTGCTCCAGTTTACCGTTGTCCACAATGTGGAGCACATCCACATTTGCTTTATATAAACATAAAGTGATATTCGTTCCAGACTTCGTGGTAGCATGGGACTGTGTCTATGATTTACATAGACTGTGTCGATAGCATTTACTCATGGTTCAAACGCTTTGTTTACATCACTACTCTGTATTTTTATGCAAAGAAAAGTAAGACACGGTGTCTGTCTTCCAGGGGGGAATGGTGATGGACATGGTATCTCTACTCTGGTGTGTGCTACTGTGGAGGCACAGAGAGAGTAAACAGTTATGCCAAGGGAGCGGGCACTCAGAAGACAGTATATAAAAGAGCAAATGCATGAGCTTGCAGGGCCAGTAAGAATTGTGTATGGAAAGAGCTGTGTATTTGCAAATTGGAGAAGGTGCTAGAGGTGAATGTAGCACAGAAGAGTATGTCAAGCTGAGGAAACAGGATATGCAATTCTAAGGTCTCTTCATGCTCTTTAAAGTGAGATTCTTTCTGTAAAGTGAATTAACATCTCAAGTGCTCCAACAGGTTTCAAGGAGTGTCAAGAAGTAATAATAACTACTTGTGGGAAAATTAATGCATGTATAGTTCTTAAAACCACATGCTAACTTCCTATATTTATTTCATTGAGTATCACTTAATTTCAAAAGTGCATTTTGTTTTATTTTTGTGTGAAGGTACTCACTGGGTTGCAAAGGTCATTGAGAACATTCCCAATGTTAGCATGAGTCTAACATCTCCTATTGAGTTGGGAGGCATTTCTAAATTTGAAGAGCTAAACATGTATCATAAGAGAAGAGTTATTCCGACACATTTGAGCTACAACATGCTACCGATGAATATTAAACAAAAACAATGCAAGGTAAGTGAGTAAGGGCAAAGGCTTGAGAGTACCATAAAATTGGGCTTGGATTCTTGATCTGTCACTGTCATCCCTAATGGGAAGTGACAGTTTCTGGTTGCTTCTGGTTTCCCAAGATGATGACCTCTGTCGCCACCTGCCTAACCTGAAAGCGTAGGGGTGACGCAAGCCTCCCTTGCTCCAGCAGGGTCTCTCAGACAGTCAATTCTTCTTGCCGTCTTTCCCTGTTCTCAATCTTATTTACACTCCTATGTTTTGTTATGAATCTTTGTCTCCCTTTTTTTTTGTTTCTAAACTCTCTTGCATGAAATTTATGCCTTTAGCTCATATGATATTTAAGTAATATTTCATTTTTTCCCTCAGAATACTATTCTGCCTTCCCGTCATATCTTTTAACCGCCCCTTAATATTTCTTAGAATATTGCATATTTATTGAGTTTAACTGACATACAACATTGTATTAGTTTCAGATGTACTACTTAATAACTCAATATTTGTACCTATTGTGGATGATCTCCACAATAAGTCTACTTAACGTGTTGCTACACATAATTACAGAATACATTCTTTCTTTAAATATTTTTAATGTTTATTTATTTTTGAGAGAGAGAGAGCATGAGCAGGGGAGGGGCAGAGAGAGAGAGAGTGACACAGAATCCAAAAAGGCTCCAGGCTCTGAACTGTCAGCACAGAGCCTGATGCAGATCCCTTGAACTGTGAGATCCTGACCTGAGCCCAAGTCAGACACTTAACCGACTGAGCCACCCAGGTGCCCCCAGAATATATTATTTTAAAATATATATTATGTATTAACAGTTTGCTTTGTCTTTCCCACTGATAATACTGACATGTAACTTTGGGTATTCTCCAAAGGCCCTAAAGTATTCCGCTCTACCAAAACAAACAAACAAAAAACTCCAACTGGATGGCTAAGGTTTAAAATCCCACCACTTTATCTCTTTTTGTTAAGGCAGCGAATGGATTTTTAAACTGTTTTCAGAGCCTTGGGATTTTGTGAATCTGCTCAGGATGTAGAGAGTAATTAAAGAAAGCCTGAAGGGTTGAGTGACTCCACAATTATCTCTTGAGATGAAGAGAGGATGGTGGGCGCAGAGAGGAGGTACAGGTGGCTTTTCATTTCGGTGTGCAGTGGCCTTTGCACATCTCTCAGCTGAAGAGGACCACGTGTTCTCCATGCAGATTTGACACAATCACTGGACTCTGAACACAAGCAGAAAGACAGTTAAGTAGCAATACCTGGACTATGGACACAAGCAGAAAGATAAGTCTATATCCAGCATGACTCAGTAAGCACTTTGTAACCTACATAAAATGTGTCCACCTGATTATCAATTTAAGAGTAAGGGGGACATACTCATGCAACCCTGACCGTGATCGAAGATAGTCCTCTTGTAGCCAGTGTCTCGCACTGGTCTCCTGAAGTATTTTAGATGTTCTCACTGCACTCTGTACGTCCCCATTATATCTTCCATAACACTGCATTCCCTCACCTGACTGCGAGTTTTGGAGAGCAGGTAATATTTCTGTCTTGCTAATTATATTTCTCAGACCTGGAGCATTTCACTCTGCCTGGTCCTACTGTAGGTACCAAACAAGTATTTACTAAACTGAATTAGATTGCGGTTGCAGTGTTTGTGTCTATTAGCAGGGTAGCTCAGATTCAATACTCTGTGGGGGATTAAATTGTACAAAAATGCAACTCTAAAACACAATTCTTCTTATAAGTAATAATAATAGACAATTTATAAGAAATCTTAGTGTATTTAAATCATGTTATAAAATTGCTAAATTTTTTTCTGTTAAGTGTTTTATATTAAAAAAGTTATCTTGTCCTACCAATTAATAGAGGTTTACTCCTGTCCGCTGCTAAAAAGATAGGGCCACATGTAGCACATAAATGGGAACATGCAGTCAGTGGACCGGCAGCGTCAACAACACCTTGTTAGAAATGCAGAATGCCAGGTCTCATCCTGAACCCCCGAATCAGAATCTGCTCTTTAGCAAGGTTCTTGGATGATTCTTATGCACATTAAGTTAGAAACACTGGCCTAAATCTGTGCTTAATAATCTGAGTAAGCTAGCAAAAAATTGTGGTTTGTACATGTAAACTCGGTTGCTTTCATTTAGAAAATGCTTTGTTTTGGGACTGTCCCATCTAAAAATAAACTGATTTTTTTTTCATCAGATTATCTACATCGTCAGGAATCCAAAGGATACAGCTGTTTCTTTATTCCACTACTACAGAGATAACCCCAATCTTCCTGGCATTGAATCCTGGGCTGGATTTCTAGAGCTTTTCCTAAGAGGAGATGGTAAATATAACGATGATTTCTATTCATCATATACAGTTCCACTCAACGTGAAAGCATTTTCCAAAAGTTTAAATGGACCCTAACAGCCTACTTTCAGAAATACACTTGACTAGATTCTTCTTTTGCTTCTGAGCATTCTTTCTCACTTTGCTTCCTCACAGTCTTTCTTATCACCATGTACGTATTTGCAATTACTTATTGAGATGGTTGTAATGTTTAAAAACAGATTAATTCTGATCAAGTATCACTTTTTTCTTTTTGCATATAATTTCAGTGAAATAATTATGTGTTAATTAGAGCATACCAAGATACAGTTGAAGCCTGGACATGCAGTCTGAAAAATGCCTTATGTATACCCACATGGAAAATAAGACAGCACAAACAGGGGCACCAGGGTGGCTTTGTGGCATCGGACTCTTGACTTTGGCTCAGGTCATGATCTCAGGGTCGTGGGATTGAGCCTTGCATTGAGCCCCACATCAGGCTCCATGCTGAATGTGGAGCCTGCTTAAGATTCTCTCTCAGTCTCCCTCTGTGCTTCTCCCCGTCTTGTACTTTCTCTATCCCCCCCAAAAAAGACAACAGAAACAACACCCCCAACGCCTGCCACAAAACAGCACATTCCATCGCAATAGAATTAAAATTTTTTAAAAAATCTTACTATGTGACCTAGGCACTTAGCCAAGTGCTGTGCAACACAATCTCGGGTCATCCTCTCTAGTACACAAGAGCTAGATGTGACCTTCATTTTACAGGTGAGGAAATGCAGGCATTGGTAAGCTAGATAACTTGTTCAAATCCGTATCTAATAAGGAGCAGAGCCCGGATTTCAATTCAGGTGTCAGCTCCCAAAGCTTTGCTTTTACTGCTGTGGCATAACTCATCAAGCAAGAAAGCTGTTCCCCTGATCATTATAATTCCTCTTCCACATGATAGCCTTCTAAATATTTGAAGATAGTTAGCATGCCTCCCTCTGCCTCAGTTCCATTTTTGGAATAAGCAGAGTTTAAATACATAAATTATTTTTTTAAAAACAGATGTTGAGTCTGCTTTTCCTCAAGAAAAGAAAAGCCGTGTTTGTCTCCAGCTATTACACACGGGAGCTCACTACCTCACTCACTGCTGTATGAGCCCTAACATGGCCTCATCGCTATTGTTTTGCAGCACCTAGAAGACAAAAGGCAATCTCTGGGTATGGTCTCATGAGAGCAGGGAAAGGCAGGCCTATTAGTGCTCCTGTTGTAGAGATTATTTTTCTGGGAATGTAGCCACAAAGATGGCAACCCAGTCCATATGCAGGGGAGAAACCTAGCTGCCATAGGGCATCCACCTTTGCTACCACCACATTATCCAGAGTCATAGTGGGATATACTGGGAAGAGCAGTGCAGATGGAAAAAGGTTCCGGATGATTCTTTTATACCTTCTTAGGTGTGTTAATAGATTTTTAAGATTTTTAATTGCAAAGGGATCTGTATAATCTGTAAGTATTATACAATTAGATAATCTAGCCTGTCTTGTTGACACTTGGGGATAGTCACTGAATCACTGAAGCTTTTATTTATTTACTTGGGTGAAAAGAGTACCTCACTTTTTACTATTTATAAGATAAGGTTGTCTGTTTTCCTGTTAAATATGTGTGACTGTATTTCAGGGATGTTCTTCAATGACTTTTTTAAAAAAAATGTTTGTTTATTTAAAGAGAGAGAAAGAACAAGCAGTGGAGGGACAGAGAGAGAGAGGACGAGGGAGACAGAGAATCCCAAGCAGGCTCGTCACCATGAGCTCAGAGTCCAACACAAGGCTTGATCTCACAAACCGTGAAATCATGAGCTGAAGAAATTAAGAGACTGCATGCTTAATGCTTACATACAAGAGGTGGTATAATTCTGTAATTAAGTGGAGAATGTGGAGAAAAGCATTTCCCATAAAAGAAATATTTTACATCTCTGTTTCAGCAGTTATTTTTTCTTTAAGGCCATTGGTCTGGATAACAAGGATTCTGATTAAAGAAATAATACAAAGTGTAATTCTCTATATTAGTAAGGAAGGCACAACAGCCAAGTGCTTTAAGACAATCTTGGCTTGTTTAAGTCTTTCTGGAACAAGATGGAGTATAAATTAATTAGTTAATAATAGCATAGCTGGCTCTCAAATGATGATCAGGCTATGATCCAAAAGATTATTTTTCCATCTATTTGGGGTGTGTTGGAATGCATTTCCTGTTGAAAAGCTATAATGAGCCAGGCCAATTACACCTAACCACCAGATGTGACACCGGGCCTCTTTTCCTGTCCATCCTGCAAGTCATAGAAGCCTAGGCTCCTCTGACAGTATTGAGGGCTTCCATAGCACCAGCAACTCTTGGTGGTGATGTCATCCACCAGGACTTGGATGGGCTGCAGCTGCTGAGAGGAGGTATGACACAGGCTAAGGCTGTGAGCACAATCTGGGGTGCTAGAAACTAGATAACTTCCTAAATCTGTATAAGAATCAGTCTTCTCCCCACCATGTGCTTGTTCCTGCATAAAGGTTGGCCATTATTAGAAGATAAACTCCTTGGAAGCACCTGGGGGTCTCAGTTGGTTGAGCATCTGACTCTTGATCTCAGTTCAGGTCTTGATCTCAGGGTCTTGACTTCAGGTTGTGAGTTCAAGGCCCATCTTAGGCCTTGGACTCTGCAATGGGTATACAGCCTATCTAGAAGAAGAAAAAGGAGAAGAAGAAAGAAGAAGAAGAAGAAGAAGAAGAAGAAGAAGAAGAAGAAGAAGAAGCAGCAGCAGCAGCAGCTACTTATCACTATATGCTAATTTGAGTAATTCTAAGATCAAATATTGTGTAAGTCCCTGAAATAGCAGTGAGGATGCTGACACAGTATCAGGACAGCCCTTCTGAACACCTGTTCTTATTATACAGCCTTCTGGGTCAATGGGGTAGAAAACTGGGCTGACACTGTAATGATACCATTGCCATCCCAGAGGCTCTTGTTTCAAGAATGTCTTATGGTTATTTTCTTGCCCTTTACTTCCTTGGGAGCTGAAGCCATGAAAAATTGCAGTGAGTTTGGAGTTAATTACACTTCAATTTATTCAAAACTTTAATGTTCAAAATTTATATAGTATAATGTCTGGCAGACACTAATGGCTTAATAAATCCTTATTAAATGAATCAATAGTCAGCAGATCTTCAGAAGTTGCTAGTAGAATGGCTCTTTTATAATTTGGGCATTAGCTAGTATTAAATCTTAGGATAATAAGGATGCATGGAAATATGTATATGTAGTATTTTAAATTACTCTGTTTTACACTTCAGATTGTCAAGCTACTCAACATTCTGTGGTAACAAGTTGCTAACATTTTGTTTTTTTATCATCACTGCTGATGATAATTTATTTTGCATGGTAATATTTTGCTTTCAAGCCCTGGAGATTTTTTTAGGACTATCAAATTAACAAAGCAGTAAAGAGATAGTATCAACTACTAATAAATCTTTAACATTGTATTTTTCAGCTTTAAACTAAGAAACTCTTTAAACTAAACTCTTTTCTTTTCCCCTTTGTTTTTGAGGAAATTTATAAATTTTTACGCTAAGAAACTTATAATTATAAAAAGCCTATGACATTACAGGAAGAAAATAATAAATTTTCAATGTTTATTTATTTTTCCCTAGATCCAAAGTAGTTATCAGAACACAATTATTGGGAAAATGTGCATATCTGTATTTTTGCTGTCATTTCTTCTGATTATATAATAATTACTAATATTACCAATAGTACCAAAAATAAGAAAAAACACCACAGCTTTATTAAAAAATATAGCCATCCAGCTTCACTTCACGATATTGTATTTAGTTGAAACAATAGCATTTTAAAATTGAGCTCTTCTAAGGAAAACTTTTTTAAATAATTAAAAAATTTTTAAATGTTTTATTTATTTTTGAGACAGAGAGAGACAGAGCATGAGCAAGGAGGAAGAGAGGGAGAGGGAGACACGGAATCAGAAGCAGGGTCCAGGCTCTGAGCTGTCAGCACAGAGCCCAACGCCGGGCTCAAACCCACGAACGTGAGATCATGACCTGAGCCGAAGTCAGAGGCTTAACCGACTGAGCCACTCAGGCGCCCTGGAAAACTTTTTTTTTAATTTAAGATCTTATTTAATTTTTAATTATTGAGTTTTATTAAACCTAATTATAAGTTTTTCATAGATAATGAATGACACATTGTTACTGAAGAAGACATGATATTAACATATATAATTAGTATTTCCTTTTTCATTTTAAAGTCAGTGTAGTAACTAGAGCATTATGTTAGATTCAGATGTACAGTATAGTGATCAACATTCTTTTTTAAAATATGTATTTATATTGAGAGAGACAGTGTGTTTGCGCGAGGTGGGGAGGGCAGAGAGAAAAGCCTTCCAAGGAGGCTCCACGCTGTCAGTAGAGAACTCAACATGGGGTTGTATCCTACAAATTGGACTTTTAGATCATGACCTTAGCTGAAATCAAGACCTAGTCGCTTAACAAACTGAGCCATACTGGTGCCCCCATTCAACAATTCTTTTTTAAGTTTTTTTTTTAATGTTTATTTATTTTTGAGACAGAGTGAGAAAGATAGAAAGCAGGGGAGGGGGAGAGAGAGAGGGAGAAACTGAATCCGAATAAGGGTCAAGGCTCTGAGCTGTCAGCACAGAGCCCCATGCCAGGCTCAAAGCCACGAACTGTGAGATCATGACCTGAGCGAAAGTCAGATGCTTAACCAACTGAGCCACCCAGGTGCCCTACATTTCAAAAATTCTTAAGTAAAACTCTCACTCCAGAGTCTGATACCTGTGTGCCTTATTTTGCATACTTTGCTGAAATGGGAAGAACTGCGGGACGCCAAGTCATGATGCTTAATATTAACACAATTCACTTCTTTTCTAGTTGTATATGGATCCTGGTTTGATCATGTTTTAAGCTGGGAAGAGCACAAAAATGATAAAAACATTCTAATTTTATTCTATGAAGAAATGAAGAAAGTAAGTCCTTTCTAACATTTCAACAATCAAAATTTAAGTCAAGTTAAAACAGGAAATCAATAAATTCTGTTTTCAGGAAATTAACTTGGTGTCTTGATGAGCTACACTTTCTAAATTTTTATTTTCTTATTACTCAGGATCTTTCTAAAAGCATAAAGAAATTAATTAATTTCCTTGGGATAAATCTGAGTGACAGTGAAGTTAATAAGATTACTCGGAAAACATCATTCAGTGAAATGAAAAATAATGCAGCCAAAGAAAACTGTGATCCAAATCATACAATCTGTGCCCTCACAACTAATAGAAACCTGGTATTTAGGAAAGGTAAGTCATAAAGGGATGTGGTGGTTTGCCTGGGGCTTATACTTGGAAGTAGTTCCATTTTATCATTTTTAATCTCTCATCCACCATTGTGCACCCTACCTCTTGCACAATGGATGTGTGCATCATTCTCCCTCAGTGAATTATTAAATGAAATTTTCAAACTGCATTATTTCCAGACACTGAGATTTCCATGCCCAGTTAGGAACCAATTGAGAAAAGACACAGGTGTCAAACAGATAGAAATAATAAAATTACTTAAGAATGTTCCTCAGGTCTGTAGCCTAGTGCATTTGCTAATAACTTATCCTAAGTTTTGCAAACATGCTTGCTTAGTCACAAATGCAGTTCTGTCCCTGCACTGAGGCAGTCCACTTAGAGCAAGGTAGAGAGTGGTAGCGGACACACGTTTTCTTTGGAAGAGAGAAGGGAGCTGACGAGTTTGGAAAGTGCATTTTCCCAAACTCATCAAATAACTCACCCCGCACCAGTCAGGGGTGGACAGAGAAGCTGAAAGTGTTATCTAAGGATGTCCCCCCTGCATGAAAACCCAAAGAGAAGGAAATAAATCTTCTCCACTAATTCCTAACATTTAAAAGTAGTTTGAGTACATCTGGATATAGAATTGTTTGAGTACATGTATAGATACATGTGAGTATTTAAAAATTTTTTTAATGTTTATTTATTTTTGAAAGAGAGAGAGAGAGCAGAGGTGGAAGAGGGGCAGGGAGAGAGAGAGGGAGAACTCAAAGCAGGCTCCAGGTTCCACACTGTCAACACAGGGCCTGATGAGGGGCTTGAATTCATGGAACTTTGAAATCATGACCTAAGCCAAAGCTGGATCCTTAACTGACTGAGCCACCCAGGTGACCCTGAAATCCATGTAAATTTTAATCCAGATACGGGAGGAAAATGTTATAACATTTTTCAAAATTTTCCTAACTTAAAATGGCAAAACCTTCTGCGTTTAGATACTCAGGTTTTTTACTAGAAAACACATCTTTGTTTCCATGTTTTGGCTCATCTGAATTTAATTCCTCCCAAAGCAAATATTTGCTAACTCACATGGATCAGATATTGCCTTCAGTTTGCAAATTACTTTTGGGTTTTTTTTGGTGGTTCATTTTTTATTTTCCTGTAGTAACTAAACAAGGGCTGGGAGGGAGGAGGGAACTTAATTCAGAACAAAATTATTAGTAAACTATTTTCTAAGTGCTGATTCAGAAGTTGAATAAAATACAGTCTTGTCCTTCAGAAAATCATAATCTAGACAGTAATACGAGGTGATACCAGCTTACCATAGTATAAACAATTGTGAATAGCAACATGGATGAGAAAAAGAATATTTTCCTAGCAAAGTGGGTGAGGAGATGACATTGGGTCTGGGACTGGAAGCATGAGCAAAACTTTACCAGGAAAATGACAGAGAAGAAATACATGCCAGCAAGAGCTAACAGCAAGAAGGAAAGCTCAGGACCACTATGAGACTGGATTGTATTTTCTAGAAAAAGCAGATAGTCTATTGTGCAGAACAGAATGAGGGAGATAAAGATTGGGGTCAGAGGACAAAAGGTCTAACGGGGTCCTTGTAAGAGGGTCCTTTACCCCCATCCCACCCCGGTCTATTTGCCGTTTTAAGAAGGGACCTGAAAACAATAAAGTTTATTTTTGTTTATTTTGGAAAGTTGATTAGAAGAGTGTGAAACCAGAGGCAGAAAGTCCAGTAAGAGTCCAGGTATGAAACAGTGAGGGGTGTAGTTTGGCCAGTGGCAACCAGCCACTGTCGAATGGATCTCAACTCAGAAGTCAGTTTAGGAGCCATCAGCAGTTTGTGGAGTTCAGGCTGATTGGAAAGGGCTGTGGAGAAAGGGTTAGAAGGGGGAGTCCTAGGGACCCTAACATCAATGGGAATGAAAGAGCCTGAGACAAGTCAAGAAAGGAAGTCAGCCAGAATTACAAAGAAAGCCAGGGTTAAACATGGCTGTTTGTTTATCATTCATGAATTCTGAAAGTGGCTTCCATAGTGGCATTGGTGGAAGCCAGACTGAGGGAATTGAAAAAGTAAGAGAGAAAGAAGGGAAGCAGAAATAAGGACCACTCTTCCAAGAAGTTTGAAAATGGAGGACAAGAGCAAGATGATTAGGAGGATTGGGTGGGTGAAGATAAAGGGAAGACAGAAAGAATTTAGAAAAGGATGTGTGGGGGAAGGTGACGCAAGCAGTGATGAGAGAAACAGAGAGATTGGGAAGGATTGTAGTAAAGAGAATGATGAGAAATGAGGAAGCTCTGATTCTCGGGGGAGCCCAGTGGCGACCAGTTAAGGTGAAACAAGTGAAGGGAACTACTCGTACACTTACTGTCATGAGCACAGGGTTATGGATAGAACTGCTGACTGAATGTACTGGACACCAGAAGTCACTGTCGCACGATCTGTTACTTGTGCTTGAATTTACAAAAGAGAGAGAGAGACCAATTATGCAGCCCTGTGATAGGTTATCAGCACAGTTACCACTCCAGAGGGGCACAAGACAGGGAAATAAGGGACATCATTATGTCCAGTTTACGTGCTTTTATGTTTTGACTAAGTTTAGGTGAGATATTTCTTTGCTATTATAAAACCTAGGAAATTTATATATTTTCATCTTCTTTTCAAGAAATAACTTTTTAAACTGCACATATGAATATACAGCCATTACTGTGGAAATTAGAAGCAACAAATAAGCAAATGAAGAAAAGAATAACCCAACCCCCATCATCTTATCACCAAGAAATGAAATAATTCGCAGTTTATTATAAATCTGACAGATTGCTTTTGTGAATGCTATACATTTACATTCGTTCTTGTCTGACACATTTCCAATTTTTCCAGGAGCGGTGGGTGATTGGATAAACTACTTTACGTCGAAGCAGAAGAGAGTATTTGATGAACTATTCACAGATAAAATGAAACACAGTGAACTAGCAAGACAGCTTGAAGATTCCTCTTAATATAAATGGGAAATGAAACCACTTTCCGTTTTATGTGATGCAGTACTTGGGGAATACATAAGTATGTTCTACCCATGTGAAAATCAGATATTTCTTTCAGTGAGAAAGGGACACTTCATGAATGTATCAAAGGTTTCATGTATGAGAGACTGTTATTAGCATATTTGGTGATAGCAAAAATTATTAATAAGAGGAAGTGTACAATTTTGAAATGGCTGAATTACATATCTGCTTTCAGGATACTCATAAGGAAAGGAGATTATTTATGTTCAGGAAATTCTATAAACTGCATTGATGTACAAAAGCGGAGAGGGGTTGTCTAAGATAACAAATGTCTGAGAAGTATTTATTTTCTGCCCATTTGGACATCATAACATCTAAATAAACATTTTCATTTCAACATTCCCTGGTGTCTGTGTAGAAATATTCGCCAGTGTCACAAAAATGACAAACATAATCTTACTGAGATGGAACACCTAAGCAGATTATGTCAAATGATCACAATTCGGTGCATGACGGAAATGAAGAATGAAAAGATACTCTTTCACATTAAAGTAACACTGGCATGGCATTCCAGTATTTTCTTTATTTTTTATAAAACCAGCTAAATTACAATTTTTCTTGGGATGCTGGGTGGCTCACTTGGTTATGCATCCAACTCAATTTCAGCTCAGGTCATGATCTCACAGTTAGTGAGATTAAGCCCTGCAATGGGCTCTGTGCCGGCAGTGAGGAGCCTGATTGAATTTCTCTCTCTCCCTCTCTCTCTGCCTCTCCCAGACTTGTACACAGACTCTCTCAAAAATAAATAAACTTTAAAACAGTTTTAAATTATAAGTGTCTTATTTTCTAGTTTGAAAAATATGAGGTATTTGTGGGTTTTTCCAGTAGCATTTTTAAAATTTATTTTTATTTTTTGAGAGAGAGTAAAAGAGTGCAAATGGGGGAGGAGCAGAGAGAATGGGACAGAGAAGCTCAAGCAGGCTCCACACTAAGCCCAGAGCCCAACTTGGGCTTGGTCCCATGACCCTGAGATCATGACCTGAGCCGAAATCAAGAGTCAGTTGCTAAACTGACTGAGTCACCCAGATGCCCTGCTCTCCCAGTAGCATTTTAGGATTAGTTCAAATCTCTATTTTTCTCTCTCTTCTGTAATAGTATTATTCTGTAGCTTTAGCCTAGAATACATTGTAATGAAATTTCAGTAAATTTAGTTCAGGATTCTTACCTAAATGACAATACATCATTTATGAACATCTACATCATACTGCTTATATGTGTGCCATAATAGCTAACTCAAGGCTTAGTGAGAAATCAAAACTGCATATTGTATATGACTCCGAGCTATGAACCCAAAGCGATGGGTTGAGTGAGTTAACTCAGTCAAAAGCACTGCTTTTGTGGCTCAGTGTATTGTGAATCCTATATTTTAGTAACAAACCCTTTGAAGTCTTTTGTATCAGGTTTATCACAATCTAGTAAGTATTTGATCTTCATAAATCTCTTACATATACATATTTGTTACAAATAAAATGTATTCCAGAAAGGCAATCAGGCGTGATCTCGGTCAAGTGTTCATCTTCATGCTGGAGCTAAAGTCACACATCGCTTTCCCTGATGTTGATGTGCAGAGAATGACAAAACCATCAAAGTAAAACAAGAAGATCTGATGAGACAGTGGGGCGGAAGACAATGACTGTGGTGGTAAATACTCCAAATCCCATGAAGCTATACCATCTCCGCACAAGATTGAAATGATTGAGGTGGAAAGAGCTGACCTAGGACTTTATTTGATTGTAGTATTTTAGATCTGTAGGTAACTTTGGGATCATTATAATCCAGTTTTGATAGAAAATTGCTTAAAGTCAATCATCTCAGAGAGTAAACAAGAGCTTTAATTCCCAGATTATTATTAGTTGGTCAAAATCATTTTTTGAGCACGTTCCATGTGCAAGGCCTTAGAGTGTAGGGACACATGATGAATTTGAGAGTCCCTTCTCTAGAGATGCTTACATTCTAATGGTGTTAAATATATATGTATATATTAAAAGAAAAGAAGCCTTTGCGATCTGGCAGGACCGGCAGGCGGCATAAAGAAGATGACTTAAGGGCTGTGGAGGACAGTGACTGCAGTGCGGCTGTAGCATGGGTAAGGAGGGGCTCGCTCCCTGGGCTTGGAGGCGGGGCAAGGGGTTCAGATTTCGTGCTAGCTGGGGGGTTTTCCATAGGGCTAGGAGAGCTCCTGACAGACACTTTTACAAGAGCATTCTGACCACTAGATGGAGATGGACGGGTGGGGGGGCCGTCAAGGAAGGAGGCAGGGGAAAATGGCTACTACAGTGGCATAGGTGAGAGAAGAGGGGCATGCAATGGAAAGATGGACAGTTTCAGGATATAATATGAATATTGAGCCAGTTAACCTAATAATACAGACATGTGAGACAGAAAAAAATAGGAGATGAAGCCTAGATTTTTGGCTACTCGATGGCATATCTGAGGGCAGCATTTATTCAGATGCAAGACTTGACAGCAGAATGATTTTGGTGGGGTGGATTGATGGGGGACTATGGATCAAGCCTTCTGCTGCGGCTATTTGAAATGTTTACCAGACACTAGGTGATTGGTTGGAAAGAAGAATCTCTGATGACTGCTGTTGTTCCCCGGCCAGTGGGCGGATGGGGTGGGAGGTGGAGCCAGCTCAGGAGGTTTACAGAACGCTATGGGAAGGAGTAACTGTGTGGTGGTGGCAACTGCTGGGGACATGCTGCACACTAGTTGCTCTGATACACATCCCCCCTGAGATTCCCCCCTTTTTCTTTTTCTTTTTTTTTTTAAAGTTAGTTAGTTAGATAGGTAGGTAGGTAGTTTATGCTCAGGGTAGCATGACCTGAGCTGAAATACAGAGTCAGATGCTTAGCCAGCCGAGCAACCCAGGCACACCACATCCCCTTTTCAAAAGTAAATCCTGGATCTCTCCCCCTGACCAACCCACTTTGTTTTTTTCAATACCTTGGAGCTGACGAAACAACTTATATACATTTCCTCATCCAAATTGCTACTCACTATTCCTCAGTTGATTCATCTGTCACTGAATTTTCACTCTTCTTCCTCCTGTTCTCTGCCCCTCCTCCCTAGTCAGTAAGTACTGCGAAATCCAGTATTCTTCTAAGATGTCACTAGGAGGCACCCTTTCACTTTCATGTATTGGTGCCTCAAAAGTATTCCAGCCATTACTGGCTTAACCCCAGCTCTCCGAAAGCTTGTGCTGATACTCGGTCCCCTGTCCCTGTTTCCATTTTCCCTCGCTGGCTCTCCAGTGACCCTTCCCTACCCACTCTTAACACACAGGCTTTGTATTATGAAGTAAATGTCTGAGTCCTATTCCAGTTTGTAAGGTCCTTGCCAGTTAAAGTCCATGTTCTGTTCATTTTGGTTTCCTTCACTGCACCCAGCCTGGTAGAATGCTCACAATGTGTGCTTCACAAATGCTGAGTGAGTTCACAGACCAGTTTAATTCCTCTCCTTCCAAAAATCTCTGTGCCAGTTCTGTCACCCACTGTGATCTTATTTTTGTATTCCCCTCTTAATTCATGTCTGCATTAGTTCTTTCTTCAACCCGATCCTATATTCTCTTCTATTACTACTTAACTATTCACAGCCTGAGTCTTTCCTTTCCAATTTTATCATATCCTTACAGAGAGGCTGTAGGTAGTTTGTTCAGTGACTGATGTAGCATATTGCCCTCAGAAATTTTTTGATAAAGATGTGCTGAATGTAGGAATAAATGAATGAATGAATGATTTAAATAATGAATGAACACATGTCTGTCTCTCTACCTGCTCAGCTTCTTGGGTGTGAATGCTTACAGTCACATTTAGTTCTTTGTTTTCCCTCCACTTTCTAAATCAAACCAGCTATGAAATACTATTGATTCTTGCTTTTTAATATCTCTTAATCCATTTGGTATGTAATGAAATAAATCTGGTGGAGAGGTCTGTGGGCATTTGTATAATGTATGTGTGCTTTTTTAACCTTACTTTTTTACAATTTTTTTTCTTTGCAATGTATATGATTGTAAAATACAGATATGTTTTTGTTTTTCAGCAGCTCACTCACACATTTATAAAATACTAACTATCAGTGTCAAAGAAGAATAATGTGGCATTTAAATAACATTCATGTTGGTTTTATTTATTTTTAGTTCAGTTTAACAAAAGAATTATTGATCCTTTTTCTAAATATACAGCAGATCTAGATGGAATTTTTCTAAGGAGTTAGTGGAAGAAGTAGGAAATGGCCCGTATGGCTATTTTGGAGGTCATTTTTATGGCCTGAGACAACCAGATGACCCAACTGGGTAGCTTTCAGAATATGTCTCCATCTCGTTAGCTCTGGTTCTCTAACACAGCAGTAATTCAACCATTTCCGTATTTTCTTTAGACTTTCGCCTTCCTGCCGCATTTCCCCATTCACTCAAGATACCCCAAAACATTGTTAGAAGGATTTTTAGTTCTATATTATTTATTGTGAAGAAAGACTAAAAATTACCCAAATTGAACGTTGCAAAGGACTTCTTCCAGTGCATATTAATGTTCAACGTATGAAGGTTGAACAATGACAGTATGCTCTTAAATCTTATTAGACTCTGTTACTTCCAATCAGCTGGTTAAAACGCCATCTTTTTTTAAGCTAGCTCTGTGATGACATCTAGTGGCCAAAATGTTAATCACTGAGATTTTTAAAGAACTTTTCTCAGCATAATAAATACTGAACACTGCATCTAATTGGTCTTGCAAAAGCATGAAATAATCCTGCATTAGGAATACCATCAATGAAGCATGAGTACGCCAAAATTCTTTAATACTATTTTGGTTGTAGAATTTTCCCAACCAGTTCAGACAGGCAAGCATACCTGGTCATCAAAGGTGACATTCCTAAACCAAAACTTTCACACTTGGATAAAGGGATTCATATCAGTACACAGTACACAAACAGAAGGCCAGACACAGGAGTATTTAACAGAGACTATTAAGACTTCACGAAAGTCATACCTGGCTCTTTAAATATTAGGAAATAATGAATAATTCATGAAGTAATTACTTTACCTAGTTCAACCCATATTGGTATAGGATGTATTATGTTTATTCATTTGTTTACTCATTCAGGAAACATTTCAAGAGAAGCAGACTCTAAGAGGGAGATTAGTATCTGGGGGTGTGGGGGGAAGGTCACTTGGAGTGACGATTGTAGAGTGAAAGAAAGAAAGGAAGAACAGGCAGAAGGAGGAGATGGGGGCTTCAGCTGACCCCACAGGGAACTCTGGAGCTAACAGGTTCCTTCAGCGTTGTCTTGGGGCAACAAGGCAGGACCTTTACCCTCGGTCTCTCCAGTCCTTGGATGTGGGCTATCCCTGGGAAGGCGGTGCCCACGGATCAAACAAGTGTCTTTCAGCTGAAGCAGTTTCTGCAGAGGGCTGACCGCGGAGGCTGGTCTGCCAACTGTCCCAGCCTCAACAGTTCCCTGCACGGCCCATCACAACACCCGCTACACTGAAGCTGCATGACGCTAACACAGCAGGCCGGTTTTCTGACTTTGGGGAGCTTAAAGATACACATTAAACAACTGAACACCCAGGTAAACGCTCAGGACTATGAAAGAAGACTGGGCTTCAAGAAAATAATTAGCACGGATGGAATAAAGAGTGGAAGGCTGGTGCTTAGCTCTTTGCTCGTTTCCTCATCAGAGTAGAAGGCCAGGGAGGACACAAAGGAAAGTGATAACCCTTGGGCTGAGAAGGGTTTACCTTATTCTGTGAGCAGTTCGGCATCACTGTAAGATTTTATGAAGGGAAGAGCAAGCACAAAGTAGACAGTTATGCTGTTAATATAATAGACTAAATTGGAAAGGCACTGGGTATTTCTTTTTGTTTTTTAATCTTTATTTATTTATTTTCAGAGAGAGCAAGAGAATGTGCTCAAGGGAGAGACAGACAGAGAGAGAGAGAGGGAGGGAGAGAGAGAGAGAGAGAGAGAGAGAGAATCCTAAGCAGGCTCCATGCTGTCAGCACAGAGCCCAACTTGGAGTTCAGTCCCTCAAACTGTGAAATCATGATCTTAGCCTAAATCAAGAGTCATATGCTTAACTAACTGAGCCACCCAAACTCCCTGATACTGGATATTTCAATGTCAACACAGGAAACAAGCATTTTCTTTTAAAGGTATCCCTAATTTGGCCCTAAATTTCTGGTCTCATTTCCGACCATTTCCCTCTACATCCTGTAGGTCCAGTATACAATGGACATCTCCCATTCTGTGAACATAGTATGCGAACCCCACTTCTCTGTGATTATTCTTTGACAACAATGAAATTTTCTAAAGTCTTTAAGGCCCAGCTCAAGTTTCACGTCCTCTTGAAAAGCTTTTTCTGTTTCCAGCCCTTTAAGAGTCTTAAGATGCCTTTATTCTGAGAATAGAGCAAAAGAATCCTTAATGTAACTCGCAAGACCCTGTATGACTTTGCTTCTATCGACTCATCTGACATCCTATTCCCCTATCTTTCTGCCAGTCTAAGTGGTGAACTTGCATCTTGTTTATCTTTTGTTTCTTCACAATATCTTTAATATGATAGATCCTTCATTATTGAATTTAAGAAATGTAAATAGTCCTCGTGGATAAAAGTTCATTATTGATAGTTGTTCTTCTTCAAAGAACTATAGAGTCTAATCAAGAGTATTTACTTTTTGGGACACCTGGGTGGCTCAGTTGGTTGAGTGTCTGACTCTTGATTTTGGCTAAGGTCATGATCTCACAGTTCAAGGGATTGAGCCCCATGTTGGGCTCTGTGCTGTAAATAAATAAAACTGTAAACTGTAAAAAAAAAAAAAAACAAACCCAAAAAAGTAAAAAGTATTTTCTTTTTCAAGTTCACTAATGTACTAAGAAACTTAGAAGTTTTCTGGATTATGATTTTGTAGCCAGTTGTTCCCAGAGCCCTAAATACCTAAGTATATCATAAATATGGCATATATTTCTCCTACGTAAAACTTTTCTTCTTCTAAATTAAACACCAGGGCATTTGGCAACTATAGAATTAGAAGGACCATATAAGGCAGTGTCTTATAAACCTCTCAGTTCATAGTCAAATACACCAGCTTGACAGTGTAAATGATTTGAAAAACGTTACTTAGCTACTTTGAGACAAAGTTGCAACTAAAATACAAATGTCTTAATTGCTAAACCAATCATCATCATCATCAACAACAACAACATTTAGAGGCCCTACATTAGTCAGGTATTCCTCTAAATATGCTACTTTTATTATCTGATTTAATCTTCACAATCCCACTATGTGATACTATTCTTAGCTTCAATTGGAGTCAGAAAGCTAGGACACAGAGAGGTTGGCTAACTTGCCCAAGTGTAAAATGTATAATAATTTCAATAACAAACCTCAAACAGATCTTTTTCCAGCTTCTCCAAATCCCAAATCCAGACATATCAACATATGTAGTACATTAAAAATAGAAATTCTTTCATTATGAAGTAGACTATCTCTTGATACCTTGGTCTGGGCTTGATGGTCAGCAACTTACCTCACTTTGACCATAATCACCCTGGGAAGATCACCCAAACAGAAAATCAGTATGGAAACTGAACCTGAATAAACTATAAAACAAATGGACCTAACAAATATATACACAACATTCCATCCAATAGCAGCAACATGCACATTCTTCTCAAGAATACATGGAACATTCTCTAGGAGAGATCATAAGTTTCAGCCACAAACCAATTCTTAACAAATTTAGGAATATTGAAATCATATCAAATACTTTTTCTGAGTATGATGGCATGGAAGTAGAAATCAGTAACAGAAGGAAAACTGGAAAATTCACAAATATTTGGAAATTAACACAGTTCTGAGAAACAAGTGGGTAAAGAAAGAGAAATATCTTGAGACAAATGAAAATGGAAATATAACATATCATAACTTACAGGTTGCAGCAACAGCAGTTCTGAGAGGGAAGTGTATAGCATGCAGTGTGTAGGTGTATATGCCTACATTAAGAAAGAGAAAGATCTCAAATAAATAACCTATTATTATTCTTCAAAAAATTAGAAAAAGAAGAACAAAATCCAAAATTAGCAGAAAGAAGGAAGTAATAAACATTGGAGCAGAATTAAATAAAATGGAGATTAGACAGATAATAGAAAAAAATAAACATAACTAGACTAACCAAGAAAAAAGGATAGGACTCAAATAAAATTATAAATCAAAAAGGAGGTGTTACAGTGGACACCACAGAAACAAAAGATTTTCAGACTACTATGAACTGTTGCATGGTAACAGATTGGACAACCTGGAAGAAATGGATACACTCTCAGAAATATACCTTCTACTAAGATTGGATTCTCAGGCAGCAGCTGGTTAAGTATGTAAAATCTCTTCTCAGAAGAAACTGGGAGATGGGTTTTCTTGGCCACCACCCTTTGCACTGAGCCCTGGGGGGATAGCCGGGCACGGGTTTGTGCACCTATGAACAAGTACTTCTTTGTTTGCTCTGTATAGTCTTTTGGGTCTTGCATACACCAGCCTTGTTGGCTAGGTGTTTTGGGGGCCTTTCCTTTGGGTGGAAGTCTTAAAATTGGGGGCACTAAATGTGGGGTCCAAATCCTTCACTCCTTATGGAGAAGTTGGGAGTTTCTGAATGTATGGCAGCATACCAGGGGTTTATGGCCAGCCCAGGGTGCCTCAGCCTTCCCTAACAGTTTCAGTGTGGGTATGCTCTCAATTGCCTGGCGTGGAGGAGCTGCTCACCAGTTCTTGGATTTATTTCAATTATTTAATTTATTTCAAAGGAAATTGCTCAATGTGTAGCTGTACATTTGACGTATCCATATATATGGATATATATATATATATATATATATATATACACACACATATATGTGACACATAGTTAAAATTTGAGGGCATTATAAAGCGCTTGGGTGACTCAGTTGGTTTAGAGGCTGACTCTTGATTTTGGCTTAGATCATGATCTCATGGTTTGAGTCCCACATTGGAACCTGCTTGGGATTTGTTCTCCCTTCTCCTTGTGCACTCTCTCTCTCAAAATTAACAACTTAAAAAAAATTTTTTAAATAATAAAAACATTAATGAAAAAAACCTTGAGGACATTATGCTAACTAAAGTTTGTCATAAAAAGACAAATACTGTATGATATCACTTATATATGGACTCTGATATAACTGAATTAGTAAACAGATAGTACATTCATGGTTGCCAGGGTCAATACATGATGGTGACCAGAGTTTAAAGTTCCAGTTATGAGTAAATTCCACATACAGCGTGGTGACCATAGTTTACAGTAGAGTGTTATTATATACTTAAAAGTTGCTAAGAGAGTAGCATCCTTTTTTAAAAGTTTATTTATTTTGATAGCATGTGTGAGTGAGTATGGGAGAGGCCAGGAGTGAGGGACAGACAGATCCCAAGCAGGCCCAACACGGAGCTCAAACTCATGAACTGTGAGATCATGACCTGAGTCGAAACCAAGAGTTGGATGCTTAACCAACTGAGCCTCCCAGGGGCTCCACTAAGAGAGTAGATCTTAAATGTCCTAAAAAACACAAAAAACAAAAACAGAGAGAGAGAGAGAGAGAGAGAGAGAGAGGAATGGTGACCATATGAGGTCATGGATGTGCTAACTTTACTGTGGTAATCATTTCCCAATGTGTACATATTTCAAATTATCATGTAAATCTTAAATTTATACAATGTTTTATATCAATTAATATCTCGATAAAGCTGGAAAAAACTAACCTAATAATTCAGAAAAAATAAAATACAGGCCAACATATAAGCTCACCCATTCTTTCCTCAGCTGTTTCAAGTCTACTTACCGATTGACCCATCAAAGGCATTCTTCATTTCCGTCACTGTGTCTTATTCCTAGCATTTCGTTCTGATTCTTCCTTACAGTTTCCATCTCTATATGGGCATTACCTACTTGGTCTTTCATGTCGTAGACTTTTTCTATCACATCCCTTTACATGTTAATCACAGCTTTTTATTTAGTTTTAGTTTTAGTTTTTAGGTTTATTGATTTAAATTCAGATTAGCTAACACACAGAGTAGTATTGGTTTCAGGAGTAGAACCCAGTGATCCTTCACTCACATATAACACCCAGGGCTCATCCCAGTAAGTGCCCTCCTTAATGAATCACAACTTTTTAAATTGCCTATCAGATAACTAACTTCTATGTCATATATGAGTTTTGATCTGATGATTGCATTGTCTCCTTGGACTCCGTTTTTTCTTGTCTTTTGGTGTGCCTCATAATTTTCTGTTCTTGAGAGTCAGATATGTTACCGAGTAAGCGGTAACAAGACAAATAGGTCTGTAGGGTAAAGACTTATGTGAATCTTGCTGGGAGTTGCACTGTATTTAACGCTTCTTGAGCTATAAATGTATGAGACTTCAAATTCCTTCAGTGTCCTTGTTTTGGCTTTGGGACTTCTTTTGGTATTGCTTTCTCGGAGTAAGTCTGAGTTTTATAGTCTTTTCAGCTGTAATCCAAATATTAAACTGGTGAGTTATGGCTGTGATGTCAAGGTGTGAAAGAAGGGAGCATTCTAAAATCTTCTAAGTCTTGTTTTTGAAGTGGGCTCGTGTTGGGAATATGGCTCTCACAAGTGTTTCTGTGCCTCCTCCATGGGGGCAGCTTCTCTCCTAGGACTTCTACTGTCCTTCCCACCTGTAGCTTTCACGCTGTTTCCTTAATATCCTCTCTCCCATTGACTATGAGCTTTTACCCCTTGTAGGTGGCACGGGAAGGCTGGAATGAGCTGGATGAAGTGGAATTCCCCTCCCCCAGTTGGGGAAAGCCTGCAGTTATTATTACTCAAAAGCCTTCTCCTGCAGAGTAGACCTTGGTTAGGGAGAAGGATCTGGGAGGGTGAGACTCCTGCCAGGGTCATAGTGGGATCTTTCTTGGATCCTCAGATCCAACCTGTGAGAACCTACTGGCATTCCTGGAGGAAAAGTGTGCCCCACTCCCATCTCCACGCCCAAACCCTGCCCATGACTGTGACTCACAGCAGTGTCTCATTCTCATCTTAGTCGATTCTCAACATCTAGAGATTCAATACTGCCAGTGGGGCACCTGGGTGGCTCAGTTGGTTAAACGTCTGACTCTTGATTTTGGCTCAGGTCATCATCTCATGGTTTGTGAGTTTGAGTCCCATGCCAGGCTCTACACTGACAGCATGGGGCCTGCTTGGGATTCTCTGTCTCTGTCTCTCCCCAAAAGAAAAAAATAAACATTAAAAAATTACCAGTCAAGGTCAAGTGTTCATATTTGTTTAAACCACCCAGCAGCTTTTGCTCTAGGTAAAGAAGTATCAGGTGCTGTATCTGCCTGGCTGTGTACATCTCTTCAGATTTTGGAATGGTTGTTTGATGTTTGACCTCAGTTCTCTGAGAGGTCCAAGAGACGTCATTGATTTTCAATTTGTCTGTTTTTTCTTTCTGTGAGGAAGGGATTGGTAATTTCTACATTCTTTACATGTCAGAGCTGAACATTTATTTTCTTGACTAAGATTCCCTACTATTGGGAACACAGGAAGTAGTTCAGTGAGGACTGGATGGTCTTATACCCGGCTACAGGTCACCAAAATGAAACAGGGACTCCAGTATAACTGTAGTACTATAATCATCTATTAGGCATAATACTCATGCAAAGTATTTACTTTGGGAGGTATTTGGCAGGAGCTTTTTGAGGAATGGACGATTTGTGTGATTAAAGGAAGAACTTGAGAAGAAGAGGCTAACAGAGGCATTGATGAAGAATTGCACAGAATAGTTTGGGGTGGAGGAACCCACAAGAATCAGGAGGAACTGAGGCTGGATTAGGGTGTGTTTAGAGTACACTTGGATTGGGAAATGTTTTATTATCAAATTCTGTGGTCAGCATGTAGTCATTAAGATTTTGTAAAGGGACATGGCAGGTTAACTGTTAATTAATTACCAAAACAAATTAATCTGGCAAAAGTATTGGAAAAACTGAGAGGAAATTGGGCTAGTAGTATCAGGGTCAAGATTTGGTGTCTGAGGAGAGATGAAAAGGTGACATTGAAGAAGGCTATCATGTGTCAAATGGTAAGATCAGAAATTTGAGAGGTGCAGTCCAGAGATCTGGCTTATAACAAGAAGATTTTGAGGTGCAGTCAGAACTTACAGCAGAGACTAGATTCTGGAATCACTGCATGGAGCTACATACAGCTTAAACTCTGAATATATATGTGGTTCTGGGAAGAACCAGAACTGGGGTTAGAATCTGTGGGAATGTGTACGTTTAAGAGGATAGGGCAGTGAAAAAGCCAGTGAAAATAAAGTCAGCAGTGAAAAAGCCAGAAAGACGGGAGAAAAACTGGGACAAGATACAATGAAAATTAGGGTAGAAGACATTCTTTTTTTCTCCCAATGATGTCTGGCCTATAAGGTCAGACTCTGAACTGTACAAATACACCCAGTCCTGAAAGAGGAAAAGAGCTTCCTGTATGACTTGGCCTGAATGACTTGCTTCTTGACAGAACTGAATTCTTTTTATACTAGAAATAGATGTAAATATTCCATAGGAAGTTGTTAGTGTTTATTAGGTCAAAGTCCACATTTATGAGATAATGCTTCATTTTTGGAATTTAACCAGATAAAAGAATACTTTGTGGTGGCTATAAAATTGTCGTGATACTCAAATTTTATATGATTTACTCCAAATCAATATACAATCTTCATAACATAAGCATTTGGGGGGATATCTCTACCTGTATGTAGTGCACGCTACATGTATGCATACCTAAGTACAATCAGATGCTTTATGCCAGGTGTTTAGGAGCATGCTTCTCAGGCCAATTGCACAGTGTTTGTTTAAAGGAAATCATGGAATGTTTGACAAATCTCCCCTACAGCAACAAGACAGTTTTCATCAAGTTTGTGAAATGTAATTTTATTAATTAATAGAAGAGCATGTCTTACTAGACACACTGTCCCCAAATAAATAAAATCTCAGCATCATTAAAAGCACACAAACACACAGTTTTACAGGGTACAATACAAAATCAACTCTGATGATGTTCTTACTTGCATTTACTAAAAATCTGAGAAAGATTGTATTAATCTCTAAATAATTATCTTGTGTAAGGAGAAAAGTAGAGCACAATTATTTCAGAATGTTTTGGAGTGACAATTTGCTTTAAAACATATTAAGATACATCACAGTTCAAATCACACTCTGTAACTTACAACATGGAATTGTACTTAATCAAAAATAAAAGTGGCTGAAGAAGGCTGTATACTTTCTTTCCTAACATTACAGTAATTTCTATTTTTGGCATGAGTTAATAACCTTTTCCATTAGTAGGAAAATGTGCTCGGCAAACTCTCGGAGGGCACCACGGCCACCATTACATTTGCAAATATATCCAACAGCCTTCTGGGCCGTGGAACAGGCGTCAGCAGGCACTCCGCTTAGACCCACTTTCTTCAGGCACTCCTCATCCGACACTTCGTTTCCTATCGAGTAAAAGAAACACCAGTTGGATATTTAAGGAGACAAAGAATACTCTTTCTGTTAATACAAGAAGCAACCAGTAAGTAATTCTGGTGACTTTAGTAAGACCTCAAGCGCTCATATAAGAATACCAGGGATAAGGTGGAACAAATATGTTCAAGTATTCACAATAATAATTGAGGTCTAAGGTTTTTCCTAAGCTATTAAAAATAAACTCTTATCAGTTCAAGAAAGAGAATGGCTTATAATTCTGATTGTCATGCATATTAGAATTACTGGAAATCCTACTTATAAATTATGAATTATTTAAACTTTTTATATAAGAAAATCCTAAACACATGCAAGAACCCCAAGCACATGTAGAATACTTTTTGATGTTTTGGATCATTTATCAATACTTGTCTCTTTTTTCTACTCCCTTGTTTTTCAGAGAGAGGGGGCTAAGGAATTCCTAGACAAGTTTTACCCCAAAACTCTTCAGCATCTATCTCTAATATATAAGTATGAATCTAACAGGTAAGTGTATTTTTTTTAACAAAGTGACATAAGATCATCAAACAAAATCAACAATTCTAGTAGCTTGGTATGTGTTCAAATATCCCTCAAGTTTTCTTTTTTATAGTTGATCTGACTCAGAATCCAAAAAAAGTCCACATACTGCATTTATTTTGTTGATATGTATTTTTGAGTACTTTTAATCTATAATAGTTCTCTCTGATGTACGTCACTCATTTAAAATAATTTTTTAATGTTGTTGTTTTTTTTTGAGACATATATGAGTATGAGTGGGGGAGGGACAGAGAGAGAAGGAACACAGAATCTGACCCAGTTTCCGGCTCTGAGCTGTCAGCACAGAGCCTGACGCAGGGCTTGAACCCACAGACAGTGAGATTATGATCTGAGCTGAAGTCAGACGTTTAACGGAGACACCCAGACACCCCTGTATGTCACTCATTTGTTAAAGAATTACCATCAAACTGACAAAAACTACATCTTTTCTCAACCTGCCTGCTCTTCTCTCTCCCTTTTGTTCTGTGTTGACAGGATAAATTTCAGAAGCTCCCAGCACCTCAGATTCACCATTCTGAGTATAATTATTACAACATCCAACTACACTAATAAAATGCTGGTTAAAAAAGAGTTTATTTGTTTTAAATCTGTTCTACACTTATCTACTGAAATTTTGTTATTAAATGTGTTGAAATCTGAATTTTTTTCACTGAAAGATGAAAATTAAAGTCAGTATCTCTTTGCATAGTATACCCCTCAAAGCTCTATTCAATAAAATTTACTTATATAAGTATTGATATTTTTAAGGAATATATTGAGGAGCCAAGATGGCGGAGAGAAGGGAGCTCTGTAAACTCCGTCTGCCCCATCGATCGAACTGAGAAGAACATTAACTCCCATCTGCAAGAGCGGAAGGAGAAAAAACGGACTCCAGAAAGAAGACAACCTCAAAGATACCTGAGTGAGTGAGTGTGAACTGGGGAGACTGGAAAACGGGCCAGCCCGAGACGGGCAGGGGAGGTGGGAGCCCCAGCCCAACACGGGGCAAGCGCACAGAGCCCGAGAGACAAAGGGAAGAGACAGAGAGACTGAACACGCTCATAGTACTGTCTCTGGAGAAGAGATACATATGTGTATATGTGTGTGTGTGTGTGTGTGTGTGTGTGTGTGTATATTTAATGTTATATAAGTAACAGATTTTTTTGGTGGTAACATTTTTTTTAAGTAAAGGCATAAAGCAAATCAGTATCATCCTACTTACCAGTATTCATGGATAATCACTATATTTTGGCATATATAATTCCACAATTTAACCTATATAAGTGGTGCACACTATTATTACTATCTGCAGGCACCATATTAGGCATTCTATATTATTTTCAATTTCCTTCCCAATAGCCTTATAAAGTTTTATTTGTGTTTATATTATAAATAGGAAAACCAAGGCTTAGAGAAGCTCACTTAAGGTCATGAAGAGAAGTATATCTGGAATCTGATATGTGCTTGAATAAAATTGTTTTCTTCTTATAAACACTGGATCATTTTCTATCGAGGACTCTATAGTATTCTCCACCGAATCGTCACATGTACTTCAAAGTCCATTCCTGAAGTCCTCAGATCATATGCTTCTGTACTTCTTCTTTAGAGGCCTACATTATTTTTGTAAATATTTACTTCTTATATGTCTTATCTGCATTTTAATAACTTGTCATCATTAATATGTAAAATGTAGACATTTGACTGCAGGCTCTGTTTGCAGGAAGTCCCAGCAGCCAATCCCAAGCCTGTACATAATATATTTGCTAAATGCTGAAGTGAAAAACTTGTGACATCTGACCACGTCCATTTGGCTTACACAGTATTCCATTTTGCCATTTTGTGCATATTCTATTTTTGCAGGATATTGATGTAGGTTCTTTTTTTCCTCCACTATTGGCACATTTATCCAATTTCCTTCCTAAATTAGGAATGTAAGGGTTAACACTAGATACATTTAAAAAATTTTTTAAATTTTTTTTAATTTTGAGAGAGACAGAGACAGCATGAGCAGGGGAGGGACAGAGAGAGAGGGAGACACAGAATCTGAAGACAGGCTCCAGGCTCTGAGCTAGCTGTCAGCACAGAGTCGGACGTGGGGCTCAAACCCACGAACCACGAGACCATGACCTGAGCTGAAGTCGGACGCTTAACCGACTGAGCCACCCAGGTGCCCCTAGATATATTTTAAAAGAGCAGAATTTACCCATGGTATTCTATATGTTAGGATACATATCCCATATTCCTATATGTTAGGAATCTGCTAAGTGCTTTACCCGGATTATCTCATTGGTTCTTACAATAACAGATCTATGCCATAGGTACCCTTGGCACTTCCAGTTTGCAGGTGAGGAAGTAAAAACTTACTTTACCAAAACTGACTAGTCAGCCGTGTGGTCTGACTCCAAAGCACGTGCCAGTAATCATCCTACTAGGATATACTTGATATGTACTATCAAACAAACTTCCAGAAAAGTTGTCGCAGTTTAATAGTTTCCTTGGTAATGTCAAAGAGTTCCTATTTTTCTACAATTATGCCAAACTTGGGAATTTTCTTAGTTCTTTATTTCTTTAATTTTTTTAAAGTTTATTTACTTTTGAGAAAAAAAAAGAGACAGAGAGAGAGGGAGACACAGAATTCAAAGCAGGCTCCAGGCTCCAAGCTGTCAGCAGAGCCCAACATGGGTGGGGCTTAAACTGGTGAACCACATGATCATGTCCTAGGACGAAGTGAGCCGTTTAACCGACTGAGCCACCCAGGTGCCCCATTATTTCTCTATTTCTTAAAAAAAAAAAAAAATCCTAGCCCACTTGTACTAACCAAGATATGCCACTTCTTTCCAGCACAGGCCCATTTCTTTTCTCCATTCATCCAGAACTGCTAGCTTGTCGGGTACGTTGACTTCCATTTTGCAATCCAGTTTTAAGGAAGAGAGCGTCTGCTTTGAACAGGCCCTTTCTGAGATTAACCTCACCTTAAAAGAAAAAAGAAAGAGAGAAAGGACAAAATGAGAAAATAAAGAAAACAAGTATTTCATAATAAAATAACACCTGGTAAATAATACAAGTCCGAAAGGAGTAGTCCTCCAAAAGACCAATTAAGTAAAATCAACATCATATTTCTAATAGTCTAATAAAGGTAAAAGACACTGTTTACAGTGGAAAGGATTCTATCTGTTGGCTAAAAAATATAACATACGTTGTCTGATACTAATCTAGGTTTCTCCTATCATTTGATTCACCCAGAGAAAAGTCTAAACTTGTCTCTTGTGCTGCTTAGGAACACATATGTAAGATTTCTAATGAATTATAAGAAATTATTTTAGTTTTCATTTTTGCAAATATATTAACTTATTTTAAATTCAAATTTATCAATCAAATCAAAATAAGTCACATCTTAAAAGTCCATAAGATATTTGCTTTTTAATGCTGATACCTTTTCTGAAATTTTTCTTATTAAAAGATCCTATGGGAATTACTAGGTAGCTATTTAAAAATAATGTTTATACTTACTGAATAAACAAATCTTATTTGTTGATTAACAAATTTCTAATTTTATTCATCTAAAAGTACGATAATTTTCTAGGCATGTGAAGGCTAAATTTCAGATATTTTAATCAACAATACTAAAAATTTAAATCTCTTATTTCCCTCACACATTCTTCGACCCTGAATCATCATCTTATAAAACAGCACTATATTCAGGGAGCACATACCTCAATACCACTTTTCTTTAATAAACTTATCCCAATAGCATCTTTTACATCATAAGATATTATTTCTTTTTGGTCTCCTGATACATAAATGTGGCCATTGGTGAGACATCCATCAATATTGCAAACCAAAAGTTTTATCTCCTTAAGCTTCTCTTTGCCAAAATAGCCATATCTAAAAGAAACCAAAATAGACCTCTGAGTACAAGTACAATACTAATCACTCCCTCTCAACTGGCTAATACCAGTAAACGTAGTAACCATTCCCACTCAATTATTCAAACATTACCCTTCACATGTACGCTTCAGCTTCTAGACCAAGAGCTTCTGAGCAGAGCGGTCTAACCAGACCGTGTGTTTCTCAAGTTACTGAATAAGCCATCTATAGGTATACTTTATGCGTGGGTCTTCCTCACATGAACAAACGAATTACAAAGATCCTAAAATGCCTAGAGTATCAGAAATTAGTGTCTCGAAGCACAATTCAGTGTATCTACTAAAAATATGTCAGGGTCCAGTTCAAAGGCTATGCAAGTCTTGTTTTTACCTTAATACTCTCTGTTCTGCAATAGGCCAATCAATATCCACATCTATGTCCACACTGTGCTCAGCTCGCATTTCATAGTATGCCATTTTTCCACCCTAAAGATAGTATAAATGCCATGAGTACCGTTTTTAACATTCGTTCACAATATCAGAAAGTTTCTTTAATAATATAGAACAATGAATTCATTTCTAATACTGAGAAAAATAAATGACCCACTAAAACCAGCGATTTGCAATAAATAACTGTTTTCAGGGAAAGGTTTTTTGTTTCCTATATATTCAAACCATACACTATTATATTGTTTGAATTCGATGTACACAGTGCAAGCGTCTCACTTTTCCTTATGTAGACTTCTATTTTAAGACTTAATAAAGCAGAAGTACCCATCTTCCAATATTCTGACCATGAGGAATTTTCTAGAAAGCCCCTACTTGTATGCCCTTTTTCTGACAGTCTCTCCTGTCCTCATCCAAGAGCAGCATAAAGGTTTTCAGACTTATTTTCCATTTTGCAACTAAGTGGCAAGACAGGGGAGGAAAAATAACTGTAGTATCTATTGTATGGAACTGTCTTAGATCCCTGAACGACAGGCGAAGGTGGGCAATAATTGTCTGGATCACACGTGGGCAAAGGGAGGGACAGTTTTCTCATTCTGGGGTGTGAGGGCCAAGAGACACAGGCTTTTCGTATGGCTGTGATAATTTGAATGTCAAAATCAATTACTAGGAAATTTCATTTTTTAGAACTCTCAGTCTCTTCATAAATCTTATGATGATATACTTCATTGTTCTCCACCCTTTAGGAAAGGGTCAAATAACAGTCCCTTTAGCAAAGAGTATGGAAAGGATGGTATCCACATGTGTCAAACCTAATTTCCCTGAATACTCAAAATTAACTAAACACACTACAGTTTGCCTAGATATCGCCAGGAGACTGTTAAAAATACTTTTACCTCAGAGCATGAGTCACATTGGAATTTTTACTACAGAGAGTACAGAGTTTTTATTTTGAGTAACATAAGGACCTGAATTCAAATCCCAAAAGTACCACTTACTACCGGTTTGTGCCCTGAGCCACTTCCTTCCTTTTCTAAGCAGCTATTCCCTCCTCTGTAACAATGGGCCAGGAATGTCTACTTTATTCCACGGCTATGCAGATTACATGAGATAACCTATATAAAGTGTTTGGTATAGTCCTTGGCACACAATAAGTGGCGAATAAATAATTGCTATTAACTAAAAGGAACAAATACTAAATGATGTAGCCGTGCAGGCTCTAAAGATGTGAGAGATGTTCCCAATCCCTTATTTTAAAATGGGAGCAATGAGATTCAGAACAGATAAATGTATACTCAAAGACACATACATAGTTAGAGAACTATAATCAGGCTTTCCCAACACCCAGGTTGATGCTCTTCCACTTCTACTATATTTGTTTCTTTGTGAGAGCAATAGGTTTTTATTCAACTGTACAACCACAATCTGACAGTAACCAACCCATGGATTAAAAACAGAAGTTTGAACGGAATAAAATGAAAATCGAGACACGTGTACAACATTTAATATTTGATTCATTTCTCAGTTGTAGCAGAATTCCTTGCATAGCTACTGAATGGACTCCAAAGATTACTATAGTGTAAATGTACAGGATAAATGCCTTAGATAAATCTTACTGGTTATTTCCTTTCCTCTGGGGATTGATACTTTCCTTTATGAACTGTGCTGCAATTCTTCCTTAGAACTGAGGTGGTATACATACAGAAAAGTTTAAAAGATTTTTGCAAAATGAAGGCACAAACCTGTAAATAACCCATCTCTATCAAATGTCTTTTAGCAAAATAAAATGAGCCATTTTCATATAATTCTCCATCCCAGTCTTGTCGACGAGGTCGTTTAGCTGGATTCAAATTCAGAGGCTCAGTCACTTCACGAACTAAAAGCAAAAAGCTATAGTAAGTCTACATTGCTTTGCATACTTAATATTTATTTAGTAATTAAAAAAATAAACTAAAAATGTAAAATATTTTTCCATCTTGAAATAGCTAAATGGACTTTTTAAAGGAACAAAATCTCTAATAATGAGGATGATTTATCTTTGTTTGCTAATTACATTTAATGATTATTAAATAATAAACACAATTACTTCATAATAATTATTATCTAATCCAAATAAAGTATTTTACAAAAGAACTCTGAATAATTGAGGTTTTTAAGGCATTAATACAAATAAAATTTTCTGGGGGGCATCTGGGTGGCTCAGTCTGTTAAGCATCGGACTCTTGATTTTGGCTTAGGTCATGAGCTCACAGCTCCTGAATTCGAGCCCCACATTGAGCTCTGCAGTGACAGTGTGAAGCCTGTTTAGGATTCTCTCTCTCCCTCCTTCTCAAAAAAAAAAAAAAAAAAAATAAATAAATAAATAAATAAATAAATATTTTAAACAAAAACTAATATAATATTCTGGGAAGACATCAAGGCAACCTTAAGGTAGCTTCAAAAGGGTTGAACTTGTCATAAAATATCCTTATTTAATATTTGAGTGCTTTAATCTATTTTTCATTATTTGCTTCTCTAGAAATACAATGTATGTGTTTATATAACATGGTTGAGAAATTACTTTCAGAGAATTATTATAGAAAACTGAAGATTTCCTTATTAAATTATTGAAACTCTTATACTGATAAAAATGCTTATATATTACATATTCTTACCAGTAGTTAAAAAATGTACTAAGCATAATAATAAATAGTATTTACTTATTACTATCCAGTAATAATTCTTACCAGTAGTTAAAAATGTACTAAGCATAATAATAAACAGTATTTACTTATTACTATCCAGTAATAATTCTTACCAGTAGTTAAAAATGTACTAAGCATAATAATAAACAGTATTTACTTATTACATGGTAATGAAGGCTCAGCAATATCAGCAGTAGTGATTATAACAGATGCAATAACAGATGATGTAACAGATGAAGCCCTCAGTACTAGGAAATAGGGATCCTCTTGTCTTTACACTGTATTTTTCCCAAAACTATGTTTATGGATGTGTATTGATAGGTATCATGACTCTGAGTGTGTGTTTAATGCTGGTGATTCCTCAGAATCTTCCTTCACCTTAGGCTGTCACTATCTGCATAATGGCTTTTAGAAATAGCTTCTACTTACTTCCTTAACTAAACCATCCTCTGTTCAATTCTACTCTATCAGTGTTTGATATAATCTAGGAAAAGTATTCAGCAAATATACATTGGATAGCTTGCTACATCTGGTATAGTTTTATAGGCAGTGTATAAATAGCAATGAATATGGCTCTCTCTACCCTCATGGAGTGTGTAGTCTGGTGGTGGAGACAGGCAATAAGCCGACTAGAGAATTCAAATAGCACTCTGAAGAAAAGCAATGAGAGGGAGAAGTCTTTCCTAAGTGAACATGGATCAGTAGCTGCTTTCTCCCTGGGGATGTTTGCTGACCCTGAGGAAGAAGTGAGAGAAAGATCAAGCTTGGCATAAGCAGAGGGACTCCACCAGGTAAGGAGAATGCAGAAGAGTTTCTCATTGCCCTGTGGACTAGAATCATAAATTGTCTTCCATAGGATCCCAAACACAGAACTATTTCTTCCCACCCAATTACTCCCCTACAAGACTTGTGCTGAGTGTACTGTGGCACAAGAAGCTAGGGATGGGTTGTAAGGCTGGGGGAGATCATTATAGTTTTGTGGTGCTTAGATCCCAAAGTCCTGTTAGCATGGGGCTATCAGCAATACATACAAGATCTATCTCCAGGCAAGACACCTGTACTAAGACGTCTAAAGGGAAATTAAAGCTCGAACCCAGCACAACTTCTAACTGGATTAAAGTGACTAGCTCCATATCCCAATTGCCTGATAGAAGAAAAGGTGTGTCCTTTTGGAGGAAAATAATATATTAGGTTAACCCCTGAACAATGCAGGGGTGGGGGCACCAACCCCCCACATGGCCAAAAATCCACCTATAACTTTTGATTCCCTCAAAACTTAGTTACTAATAGCTTACTGTTTACCAGAAGGTGTACCAATAACAGTCAATTAACCCATATTTTGTTTATACATTATACTGTTAAAATAAGCTAGAGAAAAGAAAATGCTATTAAGAAACTCATAAGGAAGAGAAAATACATTTACAGTCCTGTACTGTATTTATTGAAAAATACCTGTGTATAAGTGGACCTGTGGAATCCAAACTTGTATTGTTCAAGCGCAACTGTATTCTAGTCTCTATGTCAGGCTTATGGCAAAATACGAGTCATGATGAAGCGTAAACACATTAGCCATAATTAGAGAAAAACAGTTGAAGAGGCAGAACTATAAATGACCCAGATGTTGTAACCTGCAATTGAGGATTTTCAAATAACTATCATAAATATGTTAATAGTATTAAGAGGAAAAGGTTGAAAAACATAAAAAAATGGAGAATTTCAGGGACATCTCGGTGGCTCAGTCAGTTAAGCGTCTGGCTTCAGCTCAGGTCATGATCTCGCGGCTTGTGGGTTGGAGCCCTGTGTCAGGCTCTGTGCTGACAGCTAGCTAAGAGCCTGGAGCCTGCTTCAGATTCTCTATCTCCCTCTCTCTCTCTCTGACTCTCCCCTGCACTGTCTCTCTCTGTCTCTCAAAAGTAAATAAAAAACATTAAAAAAAAAAAGATGGAGAATTTCAACAGAGAATGGAATCTCTAAAAAATAACTCCAATGTACATTCTACAGACATATATCTGAAATAATACACTGGATAGGATTTACAGTGTACTAGATAAGTCAGAAGAAATGATTGATGAGCTCAAATATGTCAATATAAATTACTTACCATGAAGCACAGACAGAAAATCAACAAACAACACAGAACAGACTGTGAGAGACAGGTTTAAAATTGTTTAAAATATACTTAAATCTGGGTCCCAGAAAGAAAAGAGAGAGAAAATGTGGAGAAGAAATATTTGGAGAGATGATGACACAGAATTTTTGCAGACTGATGACAGATATCAATTTACAAATATGAGGTTAGAGAATTCTAAACAAGATAAACACACACACACACAAAAACCTCATGGTAATACAAACTGGAATCAACTATGAAAAATTAAGATAAAGAGAAAATCTTAAAAGCAGGGGAAAAGGAAAAACATGAGAAAAAAGATATATTTAAAGAAACAATCAGAAAAACAGCTGATTTCTTAAAAGAAACAATGGATGGTAGGAAATAATGAAATGACACATTCAAGAGACATCTTCAAAAGGATAACATCTTACAAGTACAATCTTAAAATGCTGAAAGAAAATAAGGCAAGTCAAAATTTTATATTCAGTGAAAGTGCCCTTTTAAAATAAGTGTGAATTTGCTGGTCAGAGTGGCTAAAATAAACAAACCAGGAGACTACAGATGCTGGCGAGGGTGTGGAGAGATGGGCACCCTCCTACACTGCTGTTGGGAATGTAAACTGGTGCAGCCACTCTGGAAAACAGTGTGGAGGTTCCTCAAAAAATTAACACTCCCCTATAACCCAACAATAGCATTACTAGGGATTTACCCCAGGGATACAGAAGTGCTAATACATAGGGGCACATGTACCCCAATGTTCATAGCAGCACTGTCAACAATGGCCAAATCATGGAAAGAACCTAAATGTCCATCAACTCTGATGAATGGATCAAGAAGATATGATTTATATATACAATGGAGTACTACATGCCAATGAGGAAGTATAAAATCTGGCCATTTGCAGCAACGTGGATGGAACTTGAGTGTCTCATGCTAAGTGAAATAAGTCAGGCAGAGAACGACAGATACCATATGTTTTCACTCATAAGTGTAACAGAAGAAACTTAACATAGGGCCATGGGGGAGGGGAAGGGAGAAAAATAGCTGGGAAGAGGGAGGGAGGTAAATCCTGAGAGACTCTTGAATACTGAGAACAAACTGAGGGTTGATAGGTTGAGGGGGAGAGGGGAAGTGGGGTGATGGGCATGGAGGAGGGCACTTGTTGGGATGAGCACTGGGTGTTACATGGAAACCAACCTGACAATAAACTAAACTAAATAAAATTAAAATTAAATTAAATAATAAAATTAAATAAGGGTGAATTATAGACATCTTTAGACAAAAGCTGAAAGAAGTTGTTACTAACAGATGCACACTGTAAGACAGATGCACAGACAGGTAGCAGGAAATGAAGAATAATAAAAGATAAATATGCAGGTAGAGATAAATGATTATTTTAAAATAAATTTTAAAATACCATTAGCTTTAAGTGAATACAACCACAATGTATTATGCAGTTATATATAGAAATAGAGTATGTGACAGAAATAGTACAAAAGGCAGGGACTAAATAAAAATGTATTTTTGTAAGGTTGTTAATTATTTGTGAAAATACAAATTCAGGCAGACTATAACAAACTGAGGATATAACCTGTAATCTCTAGAGCAGTGCTGTCAAATAGAAATATAGTGTGAGCTGCAAATATATTTTTAAATTTGCTAATGGCTACAGTTTAAAAAAGTAAAAAGAAGCAAGTGAAATTAATTATCATAATGTATTTAATTTTACTTTATGTATCTATTTGTTAACATGTAACTAATATAAGAATTATTAATGAGATGTTGCATATGCGTCTTCTCATACTGATCCTAGAAATCCAGTATGTATTTTACATTTAATGCATATCTCAATTTGGAGTAACCACATTTCAAGTGCTGACAGTACTAGAGGCTACTAGCGTGATGGCAGCAAAAACATACAGAAAGTTATACAATATGAAATGGAAGAATTTTTCAAATATTGATTAATCTAGGAGCATGTATAGTAGCAGTGATATAATAAACAAGGAACACAAGAACAGAATCATAAGAAATACCATTCTAGGTTAGAATCCTTGTCCCTAATAGCATTCTGTTTTACAGTGGTTCTAAGAAAATATATGACAAAGGCAAAGCTCTTGTCCCTAATATTCACTTTTCAATGTTAAAAGATATTTATTCAAATACTTCTAATTTTCTTAAAAATACTTATGGATCTATTTTTTTAAGTTTATTTATTTGTTTTTTTTTTTAATAGTTTATTGTCAAATTGGTTTCCATATAACACCCAGTGCTTCTCCCCACACGTGCCCCCCACCATGTCCATCACCCCCCTCCCTTTCTCCCCCTCCCCTTTCAGTCCATGGTTCTTATGGATCTATTTTATATGGGTTTGTAATCTATTTAATGTACATATTTCTTGTACTTCTTTAATCATATAGCATATGAGTCTCAATATTCAGTTTAACACTGGGCTTCCTTGATTTGATTCAAAAACTTGTTTTTAAAGCTTTAATAGATTCTTCCTAAAAATTATTTCCTCAGAAATAAGAATTTCTGAGCCACCTGGGTGGCTCAGTCAGTTAAGCATCCAACTCTTCTTTTGGTTCAGGTCATGATCTCAAGGTTTGTGAGACTGAGCACTGCTATCAGCGCAGAGCCTGTTTGGAATTCTCTCTCTATCCCCACTGCCCCCAAAATAAATAAAGAGAAACATTTAAAAAAGAAGAAATAAGAGTTTCTGAGATTTGGTAAATAAGTTCAAAGTTTTATATATATAACAACACAGAACCTGACACAGAGAAGACATTCAATAAACACTTACTGAATGAACTTAATCAGTAAGTATATTTATTGGTAGATTTTATTGGTTTGGATAACATTCATATGTTATGATAGAAGAGGCTTTTCTTCAGCCCTTCTTTATCCTCTTAATTGCTCTTTTTTGCCCTGTCTCCAGTTTCATTGTCTCTTCCTTACCATCTCCTTTAAGTTACACATGTTAGAGAAAATTAGGCCAGTTTTCCTATATTCAACAAATGTCAGGACACCTAACAGAAGTCACCCTGCTTTTCTTTATGTATATTACATTTACCAATTTGTTGCTCATCCTATTCTCTACTGCATAGTTTACTAGTTTAGCTAGCTAGAAATCTGGCTCCAGCTAAATAATATGGAACTCTTCTTAATAGGAGTTATATATTTTGAGAAGTAATTCTACAGTTCATTCTTTTTTTTTTTTTTTAACAGTTCATTCTTAAGATCCTCCAGAACGTTTTGATTTCCTTTCCCAAGATTGTAATATAATTTAGGAGTTTACCAAGCAAATCTAGAACAAAGAATTATTTCACATCTAGAAAAAAGTGACATGCCTGCCTCAAAAGGCAAATGGTGTTAAAGCATCCATTTATGAAAAGTTGAAGCAAAGAATTTAGTCTGTCTTATCCCAATAATCACAAGACTTAGAAGTGATTACAAATGTCATTACCTCCTACAGTTACAAATCACATTGACTGCTCTCCTCGTTCCAAAGGAAGATTTACATGTGAAAAAGCTGATTCTTCATAAAAGTTAAAATAAAGACTAATATAACGGATTACCTCCTTTCTGAATTTCACTCCATCGAAACTGATGGCGTCGCACAACAGAGAAAACAGAATCATATCCTTCCTCTCGAATCATTTCTGCAACTTTTTGAAGGTCAGTAGGATGTAAACACGGAGAAGTTGCTTGAATATTTCCCACAATGTCGACCTCTTGGAAAGACAAAAAAAATGAAAAGAACATCAAGTTCTTTGCAAGGAATACAAAGATCTTAAAGTCAAATGTGAAAACAAGTCTTATGAAACAATTAGCAAGTTAGAAATTATATAACATCTTGAATAAATGAGCAAATTCATACCATTATGATAATTAAGAAATTCTATGATGGCATCTAGTGAGGTAGAATTGTCTTTTGAAACTTCAGAACTTCTTCGATGAACTTGGGCACCAAATTGTTTGGCCACATTCTCAATTTCATCATGGTCTGTTGAAACCCACACACTGTATGGATATTAAAAAATAAATATCAAAGGCCAAATCATTAAAATAAACCATTAAAGATAAAAAGGAGCTCTGCAACCCCAAAATAAGCTTATGTAATGTGAGAATAGTTTTTATGACAACAAAAAATAATTGCAGACCTAAAGTATATAAAATTTAAGGAATTATAAAGTATTTTGTTTATGAACTTTAAATGTTTGAATAAAAATTTAGTAACTAGTTTTAAACTAGAGAAGGTGAAGGTAGGATGGAAAGATGGCAAAGGCAGTAAAAGCAAAATACATCTAATTTATGTCACTAATGGAAATATTTATGTCTACATATAGAAATATTAATATTTGTATTATGCATAACATTTAAATAAATGTTATTTATGCAGCCCTATGTTTAGTTTTATAAAATTAGAAAAAGTGATACTTGGTCTTTTTAAGGCTACTGGTATATTAAGTAAAACAGTAGTAGTAGAGTTCAAATTAAAGGAAATAAAGATCTTCCTTCTTATTCCTCATTCAAATCCAAATTATTGGGTGAAGGATTTTAATATACTTGCTAAGAAAAAAAAATGGGTTTGGCTTAGCCAAACACTGAAGCTGAAAGAATTTCAGGGTTAGAAGCAACTAAATGCCCAAGCCTAGGCTCAAAATAATCAGGCAATCCAACTCTCGTTTTGCCAACTAACGACGGGTATACTATAAATATAGGAACACACAATCAGCTGCGTTATAGCCATTGACAACAATTATAGACATGGGAACATGACTTGATGGACTCTGGAAGTTTAACTTAACTGCTCCTTAGCCATATCTCACATGGCTCACCATTTAAACTTTATAAGATGATGATTAGGAGTAAAATGCTACTTTGGGGAAATGCGCTGGTCTCTATTGAAGTTAAGTTTCCTGGACCTTCACAAATTGCCTTTGTTAGAAACAAAAGATGTGAATATTACTCTTGCTGCAATGTTTTTAACAGTGATCTTATACAAAGATAGTTTAATGGGAGTGGCCTGGTGGCTCAGTGGGTTGTGTCCAACTTGGGCTCAGGTCATAATCTCATGGTCTGTGAGTTCGGGCTCTTTGCTGTCAGCACTGAGCTTGTTTCAGATCGCCCCACCCTCCCCTGCTCATTCTCCCTCGCAAAAATAAATAAACATGAAAACAAGACAAATATAACCTAATGACTTACAGTCTTTGGCATATGCATTTATTTTTCTCTTATCACCTTCATTCAACATCTACTGGGGGTAAGAGGAACTGCATGTTTCAAATGTCTGTGCTCAGTTGTCAGGAATGAAAAGAAAGTGAGAAACTAAACAAAAATTTCGAATACCTCCAGATTTCACATATTAAAATCAGTTATTACCTTTAATATTTGCAGAAGGGCGATTTAAATCTAGAGATAAAGTGAATTATCCCCCCCCCCCAATATTTTTTTTAAAGCCTAGTAAACAAGATGAGCCACTGGCTGGGGGCATTTACTGATGTCGCTCTGTGCAAGACAGAGCATAGAAGTCCCCATTTTCCCCCATTTTGAAATCTGAAATGTTTGGAGGCAGATTTTTTTACTGGAGAATTGTCACAGTCAAAAGTTTGTAACAAAGTACCAATGAAAACCTAGTTTTAAAATAGGGAAGGTAAAGGTAAGATGGTAAATACAATAAAAAGGGAATAGTAAAAGCAAAAGAAATCTAATTAATGCCACTAATTGAAGTAGATTACTAAAGTTGCTTATTATGCTGATTTTCTGTAATGAAAATTCAATGCCACAGAAGCCAATGATATTTCTGAAATGCTTACAAGATAAATAAAAGATGACAAGAGGTTTTGGAAGAGGTTTGCTTGTTTTTCTTTTCTTCCTTTTATCATTCATTCATGAAATATTTACTGAGTGTCTAATATGTTTTAGGTCCTATTTTGGACACTGGAGAGAGATACAGCCCAGTTTTCTAAGAAGCTTTCAGTTCTCAACCTATCAGTAGAGTCAGAGGCTAACAGTACTATAGTTCCCTTTAAACCATCAGGGAAAGAGAAGTAAGAAACCAGTGACCAACCTCTTACAATGCTTGATTTTTACAAAGTATTTTGTACACTTTTTACAAAGTGCCTGCTACATAACATGCTCAATCAGTATTTGTTAATAAATGAAACCGTAAATGGTGAACAGCACAGCATCTGAAGGAATGGGTTCAAATCCTGGCTCTACCACATGTTAGCTATATGACCTTAGGTAAAACCCATAATCTCCCTCAGCCTGAATTTTCACTAAAATGCAGGTGATATTAAAAAATACACGTCATAAAAATAACTTCATATGGCTGTTATGACAAATACAAACCACAACATACAGTAACTAATAAGTGTTAGCTATTCAACACAGTAAAACAGGAATGGCGATAAAGGAACATCTACATGGTCCCACTTTTTTTCATGTTTATTTTGAGAGAGCATGAGTGGGGGAGGGACAGAGGGAGAGGGAGAGGGAGAGGATCCAAGCAGGCTCCACGATGTCTGTATGGTGCATGGATGCTTAACCAACTGAGCCACCCGGGCACCCCTACATGGTCTCATTTCATCCTCACACTGACTCTGTTAGAAAGTGAAACTGAAGTTCTATCTTCACAACTTCAAAGGTACAAATGTCTAATTTGTATTATGAAAATAGCGTCCCATATGTAGACTTAAAATACAACGATCATCATCTATTAAAGGGACTATGTAAGTAGAGGATTTTCCTTTGATTTAAGGGAATCAGAAGAGGGAGAACAAAAAAGAAAGAATGAGTACGTGAATAAAGAGGCCTAACAAAATTTAAAACCAAGTAGAGTAAATGTCAAAGCCTAACGCTAGGGGCTTTAGCCTCAAATGAAGTCATGTAACATCTAACAGGATGAGCAGGAGTATCAACCCTAAAGCCGATGTACATTATTTCAAAACATAAACTGCCATTTTATGGACAACACAGCAAAGCATGTCATTAATCATAAATCCACACCCTAGAAATGAAATGAAACTTCATGTTTGTTTTTTTCACAAGTACATTAGGCAACATTTACAAAATCAATTTATTCTGAGGTTTACTAACAGCATTGGACCACTGTTGAAAATCAAGCTCTTACAAACTCACCTCAAACAATAAATTTTACTAACTGAAAAAATTATCTCCACATTTTTCTCAACTGCTAATTATCCAAATTTGTATGCAAAGTTAGAAACTCGGCAAGTATTGCTAGCTTTGACTCTGCACAGCCCAGAAAAATCTACCTCAATTAACACATCATGGTTTTGAACAAAATAATCTCCAAAGCATCTTCTAGCCCTGAAAAACAAAATCAGGTGGCTACCATTTTCAACTCCTACCTAGGGCAAATATTTGTCAAAGAAAATAGAAGGCCAGGAGCAGCATGGTTGCTCCACACTTGGGACTATAGCTTCAGAATAAATCAATGAACACATTTTAATTGAGGTTTTAATACATTAAGCATACCAAGATAAATAAGAGTACCTGCTCACAAGGAACTTTTCAACCTAGTATAGCAAGCGTCAGCCCAGGCCAAATCTGGCTGCAGCCTGCCTATTTTTGCAAATAAATTTTTATTTACAAAATACAGCTGTGTTCACTCACTTATGTAATTTATGGCGACTTTCACAACATACATAGCAACAGAGACCATTTAGTCTGCAAAGTCTAAAATATTTACTATGTGACCCTTTACAGGAAAGGTTGGGTGAACCCCTGAAATAGAGAGTAAAGCCACAATTCCATTAACTTTTCAACGTCAACCATGCTGGTATTAGCAAGAATTCTGAAGATAATTACAACTTTCCCATTTTACAAGTAAGGTAACTATAGCTTGCGGAAGAGATGAAGATCGTAAAAGTCCTCAATACAAGGGGAAAACATCAAGGATGGATCACACACTATTCTAAGGGCTGTATAAACATACCACTACCTCATTTAATCCCCTCAGCAAGCCTATGACGCAGATAATTAAGCCGTCACCGGCTCCAAGAGTGGAAGAGGCCACTAAAAACTGTACCAATGTTTTAGCCACAGTGGCTGGCTCGAGGATGATGCAAAGAGACTTTAAAGCTATAAAGAGGGCAGCTCTTTTTGGCTAGACCGAAACCTGGAATGATATGAACAGTAAAATAAGGGGATAAACAAAGCTAGACACTAAAGCAGAAAAGCACAAGTTTAATTTGTTAACTATGGCATAAACCAATCAAATTCCCCCAAAGCAAAAGCTGGAGACTTCTTAAAGGCGGGAGTGTGTTAAGGCAAAGGTATTGTGTTGGGGCCTAAAGAGGGTCAGTCTATGTGACTAGACCATCTGGGTTTGTCAACTGGTGCTTATCCAGATCAGAATCACACTTCTCTAACTTTAGGATGGGCGGCAAGTGTGAGTTGAAGCAAGCGCTCATCGAATTTAGGCCCTTAATTTTCCCAAAAGGACTGGGAAGAATTGAGAGTTATCTACTCCGATGTTTGCATTTCAAAGAAACATCGCTCAGGTCTTTGAGGAAACCATTTTGGATGGTAGATTTACATTCTGAAGGATGGAGAAGGGGTTTGTAACTGAAAACTTTCTGATGTAATTGTCCCCGAGGGGGTTCAGAGGCTCTCTGCCTATCACCAGGTTGTCCCTGAACCGAACAGTAAATTCTCCCAGCAGCACTAAGCTTTCCCCGCCATCTTACGGGGGGTCTGGGATCATCCGAGGAACATGGACATAAGCTGCTAGAAACCATACTAGAGTTTGAACAAGTTTTCTGCGGAGTGTTTTGCCGTACTCAGCACAGCCACCTGACACCATAAAAAGAGAGCTTATCCAGAAAAACCAAAAAATGGAGGATTCTGTTGACGGAAGGCACCGGCACCATTCCCTTACCTTGCTCTATTTTTCTTGAAACTATTATCACCACTCAATATAGTATATATTGTTTGTATAGTGCCTGTTTTTCAATAGAATGTAAGCTCCCTGAGACTAAGGACTGAACCTACTGCTACTGTTACCACCTCTGGTTAAGGACATAGAACAGTGCCTGTCACTGTAGGTAGTCAATAAATATGTGCTGAATGAATAGATCTCATTGTACCTGAAATAAGCCTTTCCTTTTGGTGAAAGGGGTTTCCTGACATGCAACTTAAGAGCTGAAATGAGTTTTGTTCTTAATCTATTGTGAATGTGATTTTCATCTCTAATTCATTTCACAAAAATGACATATTACTTGTTTTTTTTCCCCAAAAATGACATATTACTGTTGCTTGGATGCACCCTCTCTCGGTCCTCTTTCCTGCTCCGCCTCACCCCCACCCGCCCCAGTGTGCACTTTTTGTAAGGATGAAAAAACGTCCAAAAGGCTGGTATCTCCCCAATGACAAGAGCCATTTCACTTCATCTTGGTATCTCCTGGGATGTCTATGGTAGAAATTTGAGCTCAGTAAATGTTTACTGAATTGAACCAAAGCTCCAAGTCTTTCCTTATCTCTGCTTTGCACACTTCCTACTACATTACTACATTAGTGTTATCTTCTGGGTGCCTGCCTCTATTTACCTTGCTCCACCCAGGGCTTCGTTTGGATGAAAACATTAAGAAAATTCGTTTGGGAGTATCTTTTTTTAAACAAGACTCGTTTAATGAAAATCATTTACCCATATACTAATGTGGGCAATTAATATGCTCCAAAAACAAATAATCTCTTTAAAAACCAAATCCCAGGCATCAAAAAGTTAAAATAATTCACTTTCCAAGGTAACAAACAAGTACAATTAGCGTGAAGTTACTATGTGTAAACTCATTCCTGGCACAAATCCTATCTTCTTTTATGAATGACATCAGCTTGTAACTCCTGGCCAAAATGGCATATGGCAATGGTTCTGAATAATGAACGATTAAAACTGTCTTTAGTACAGACGAGATTCCAAAGATAAACTATAATACCATTTAGAAGCATATCATAAAACAGCCCGCTGCACGTTTTCTCACTATCTCTTACCTATGTACAAATGTAGGTAGCTTTTTAGATTGTGCTGACTCACAGGCACATACCTGAGAGTATTTTTCAAAGGTCGGAAAGGGATCTCCAAGCTGAGCCTGAAACTAGAAAGGCTTGACACCTCACTCCATTCATGAACCTGGTGCCTCCCGAATCGAAGGGCACCAAGGGATTATCAGAGGCTGAGCAACAGGGGAACCGCAAGGGCCTCTGTCTACAAGAGTTCACATACTACCGCAGATGTTTCATAGGGGTGGCCTCCTTCACCCCGTGAGGTCAATCAGGGCGGCGGAGACCGTTGAAAAGGGGAAATCTCCCCTTTAACAGAAGGCATTCTCAAGGGCAGGGACAGGAACTGTCCCAGGTCAAAACTATTAGCAGCTATGGAACAAGGAAGAAGCTGGAGCACTTCCTCCTGGGCTCTCAACCAGGGCCCAGACACCCCGGATCTCGCATACCCCTGCCAGTAACAACTGCCCTGGGAGCCCCAGCCCTGCTAGGAGCCCGCTCCGCATCCCGACCCCCCGCCCAAGCGCGCCGCCCACTCTCGCACATGCGCACCTCTGGAAGACCCCCGAGTCCAGGGCCGCACGCAGGACCCAGCCAATAAGCGGGACCCCCGCCAGGTGCTTAATGTTCTTCAGGGGAATGCCCTTGCTGCCGCCCCGGGCCAGAATTAGGGCCGCCAGGTGCGGGGGCTTCTCCACACCTCTGCCCTGGCCTCCGCGGGAGTTACGCTGCAGCTTCGGCGGCCGGCCCCGGGAGGGCCGCCCCCGCGGGTTGGAGACTGAGGTGGCGGCCCCCTTCTCCACCGAGTCCATCTTCCTCCCACGCCTTCTCCCCAGCTTCTCCACATCCGGGAGCTCTTCTCTCGCCACCTCAGCTCGGCGCCGCCCGATCTCTCCGCCCGGCAGCTCGCGGGGGTGGCTGTTCCTGGCCCCGCCTCCAACGTGGACCGCCCCTCGCGAGGCATGCCGGGAATTGTAGTCCGGGGCCGCCTCCCTGGCAGGGCCACCACAAACCCACCCCAAGTGGTGAAAGTTGAGAGATGACTGGAAGGAAGTGCAGCTTCGGGGCGGGTTACTATACGGAGATATCTAAAATAGGCAACATAGAATATAGATTTTTTGCTAAAGAACTTTCCAACTTGAGAATTGTAATGGGTTTCCCACTGCACATTAAGATGCACTGACACAAATCAATCTTGTACTTAAAAATTATGTTTTAAACGTATATCTTTATGCTATGTTTCTGACTCTTTATTTCCAAGAGATTATCCCATTTGAATGTCCTATAGGCACCTTAAATTCAACAGTTAAAAGACTCAGTTTTCCATATGGGCTCAAACTGCTCCTACCTCTGCATTTTCTATCAACATCACTAAACATCTAGTATCTAAAGCTTGGAAATAAACCTTGACTATTCCTGTACAGTGTAGTAATAACCTATTCTTGGTTTTTATAGTTGTTATTTTTTGTTTTGTCTGCTAAATATCTTTTCCTTTTAGATATTGTTACTTGCATTACCTGGTTGAGCTTTCACTCACATCCTCTGCATTGCAATATTGGGTGTGTGACCTAAGCTGGTCAATCTAGTATCTCATCTTCCTGAACTTAATGGTGGTCTAGGGTCCAGCATATGCCCAAGAAGAGCCCATTGGAATCCTTCCCAGAGACTCGAGAAGAAAGGATTTTTCTCTTGCTGAACTTTTGGGTACTAAGAACACTATAAATCTGACTCCTTAGGGCAGGATGAGGAGAGGGAATGGGGGGGGTTGCTCTTCTGAAATGGGCTGGGAGACACATGTTCACACAGAAGAAAGCAGGGCCAAGACACGCAGAGAGTAGAGAGGAGGAGCCCCAATGGTATCATTTAAACCTCTTGATCCACCAAGAAGTTCAAAGGCATGTATACACATTGCACAGGCAATCTTTTTTTTTATATATAGGTTTTTTGGAAAGAGCTTCTGACCTAACACACATTTTATTTTTCACCACTTTTGCAAGCCTGTATCTAGAAATACAGAGTCTCCTTGTCTCATAGAGACTAACACATCCAGAAAGAATGGGCAGTGCGGTTTCTTACCAAGGAGGGTAAAAGGGCCTTTGTGCTTCTCAGGTCTTGGCTCTTTCTGAAAGGGAGATAATAAGCCTCTAGTGTTTAAGGTCTTAGGAGGGACACTGGAAACTTCACCTCTCTTTCCCTGTGAAGTGGCTGATGGACTAACCCTTCCCAGGACTAGTTCTGGGAGAAGGTGCTGCACTGGCAGATATGGGGAAGGATGGCTATAAACATATTAGTGCATGCCTGGAGAGGGGAGATATGTTCCAAGAACCAGCTGAGAACTCTAGGCCAAATGGTCAATTTGCCCCCGGAACCTTTGCAGTTATTGTGCTTCAGAGACACCAACACTTTTTTTTTTCTTTTCTTTGTAACCGTGTGAGGACACTGCTTCTTACATGCCACAACTTTTTCCTCTCCACCTCAATAACAACATTAGTTCCCACTAACAGTACAGCTGACATTTTCCCCAGTAATTTCCTAGAGTCCCATAAACCCTATCGGGCCTCCAATACCTCAGTAGTTTGACTCCTCTGGCACATTGGTGTCCTCCAAGCTGGGGACTGGGCGAGTCCACTGCTGTTACTTATCAAAGGGATTATTGTGATTTGCATAAATACTGAGATGGTGGGTTACTCCAGGAGAAAGACTGTTCCTTCTTTGTAACCGCATCTAGAACACAGTGTGAGTCCGGGTATGTATTCAGTAAATGTCGGGGAACTACATTTCCCATTACTTTCCCAGTCCCTGCCCACCCATTCTTTTGTTTATAGTTGCAATCTTATGATAATAAAGCATTTTGTGTTCTTTGTATTGTTACAGTACAATTTTGGTTAGAAATGGCTGATTTCAACTTTGAGAGAGCAAGACAGTGAGAGCATGGTTCTAAAAATTCTAAAATAATTCCTCTAGTTCCATACATGGCACATGGAAGTTTAATATTTTTTCAGGGGCACCTGGGTGGTTCAGTCAGTTGAGCATTACACTCTTGATTTTGGCTCAGGTCATGGCTCAAGCCCTGCTTGAAATTCTCTCTCTGCCCCTCCCCCACTCCCATGCACTCGCTCGTGCGTGTGTGCTCTCTCTCTCTCTCTCTCTCTCTCACAAAAATACACATTTAAAAATTTTTTTTCAACAAAATTAGAGAATGCTTATTTAATGTATTTTTCTTCTGCCTAATCAGTCGGCATAAAGTTTTAGTTAGGTAAGATGAATTAACTCAAGAAATCTGCTGTACAGCATTGTATCTATAGTCAACAATAATGTATCATACACTTAAAAACTTAAGACAATATATCTCATGTTAAGTGTTTTTACCACAATAAAATAACTTTTTTTTTTTAAGAGAAAGGGGAAAACATTTTTCCTGGGGGAAAAAAATGTTAGCTTGCCTTTGGATTAGTTTGGAAGAATAAAAATAAATCACCTTCAAAGCAAATATTTGGATTCATCCTTCCTTTAGAGATGAGTGTGAAGTGTTGCTGTAAAATAATAATTCATTCATATTTATAGTGAAAGAACATATTTTTATATTAACTCTTTTTGTATGGTTCCATACATGAACATATTCAATGCATAGTGGAGTCCTTTCATTCATTATTTGTTCACGTTCATTGCATTCCATAAGCTGGGTGTTGTGTTGGACTTTGGGAATACCAGAGAAAGATGGCCAAGATGCAGAGCGTAGAATTCTGCTGGGAAGAAAGGCAAACTCCACGTAGTGTGGTTTGTGTAGTGACAGAAGCGCATGTGCTGAGGTAGGCCAAGAAGTATTTAGGCGAGAAGGAGACTTTTGTTGGCTAAGATAACTCTTGACATATTGTTAAAGCAGAAGAATGTTCTATGCTGAGGGAATAGCATTGTAGGAGAATGAAAGAGCATTATAAATGGGGAAACCTGAAGTAGGTCATTATAAAAGGAATGATGATACTTGCTGGTTAGCAAAACATACAGGGTGCCTTGGTGGCTCAGTCAGTTAAACATCTACCTCGGTTTTGGCTCAGGTCATGATCTTACAGTTCATGAGTTTGAGCCCCATGTTGGGCACTGTGCTGATGGTGCAGAACCTCCTCGGGATCCTCTCTTTGCCTCTCTCTCACTCTTTCTTTCTCTCTCAAAAACAAAAGACAAAATGTGCAAATAGAGATGAACACATGGACTCGATTACAGCACATCAAGGTCTTATTGGCCAAGTTTTATTAAGGAAGTGAGAGAGAGCAGTGATGAAATAATTGACTTTGTTCATTCTTTCAACAAATCATTATCGCATGACTGCTCTGTGTCAGGTAATTTTCTGGGCACTTGAAAAATACACTGAAAATGATGTAAAGAGTTTAATATCTGAGTATATCTTAAAAGTATAACTAATGTAATTTGCTGAGAGACAGAAGGATGTTTGGCCTGATCATTAGCAGAGGGGAGCTGTTATTAACTATGATGCAAAAGACTATAAAAGGATCAATTTAGGAGGCAAAATTAGGAATTCTATTTTGTGCATGTCGTTATGAAACACATATTAGACATCCAAGAGTATAAAAATGGGCTATTGAATACATGGCCTGGAGTTCACAAGAGAGGTCTAGGAGGTAAGTATAGCGTTGGAGTAATCAGCATACAGATATTCAAACCCATAATACTAGATGAGATGTAGCAGGTGATGGTAAATAGAAAAGACAAGGAACTGGATGAGATCAGCTAAAATGAAAAGTTGATAGAAAAGAAGTCCGAAGACTGATCCTGGGGGACTTCTACCATATAGAAGTTCAGGAAATGAAAAGGAGGCAACAAAAGGGACAGAAGGGCCAACATTTAGAGGGGTAACCAACATCTAAAGAGCAAAATTGTTGGAGGAGGAAAAAGTAATCAATTATACCAAATGCCATGATGGTCATATAAACAGAGACCATTATATTTAGCAATGTGGAGTCACTAGTAATCTTAAGGAAAGCCGATTCACTGGCTTGGTGATGGCAAATCCTTGACCAGAGTGGATGAAAGAGGAAATAGAAGGAGATAAGACAGAGATTGTGAGTATAGGCAACTAAAGAATTTTGGGGTAAGGACAAAAGAGGGAAAGGACAGTAGTGGAAGGGCTAACTGGATTCAAGAGAGGCTTTTATTTCTTAAGAGGTGGGAAATAATAGCATCTTTGCATAGTGATAAGGGGAATTGGAAAAGGAAAAAATACTGATGCAGAAGAAATAGGGAAGAATTGCTGCTGTCCTTTAGTAGACCATAGGAGACGTTATCTAATTCTAGGTTGCAGGACTGGCTTTGGCTAAAAGAAGAGAAGATGAACTTTATGGGTACATGTTCTAGTGTGTGAGTTAATGTGGTTCCAAAACCAGACAAGAGATCATAGGAAAACTACAGACCAACATACAATATAAATATAGACACAAAAGCAGGACAGGGCTCCCTCTGGAGGCTCTAGGGGAGAAACCATTCCTCACTTTTTCCAGTTTCTGAAGGCACCTTGAGTTCTTTGGCTTGTGGCTGCCATCACTCCAAACTCTGCCTCCATGGTTATATTGTCTTCTCTTCTCCTGTTTGTAATCTCTCTCTGCCTCTTTCTTAGAACTCTTGTGACTGAATTTGGAGCCCACGCAGATAATCCTTGATAATCCTTTCATCTCAAACCTTTAATTTAATCACTCTTGGAAAGTCTTTGCCCTGTAAGGTAACATTTCTCTGGGACTATCAAAGAATCCAAGGTCTTCACTCAATCTTTCCTTCTACAGAATTTTGTTTCAGGGGCCAGACCATCCCCTTTGTTAGTCACCTCTCAGTCCCTCAGGCAAGTGTATGTAAATGAACCCCGACTAGACACTAGTTGAATTCTTTTACCAGAGGCTTCCTTCTGCCTCTGTGTAGATTAGCTTAATTTGAATAAAAGCTGTGGAAGGGATATCAGGGATATCATGCACGACACCTAATCTGTACCATGGTGCCATCTGACAACCACGTATAAATTTTAGTTCTGGCCTAAGTGGGACCATTTTTTTAATGTTAGAATTAATTGAGATATCATAAAAGTGCCTAGCCCAGAGTCTAGCACATAATAAAAGATGGGTGAATGGTAGGATTCATCATAATTTTTTAATCTTGTTTAATCTCACCAGCAAGTGGGTAAGAATGAAGTCATACCAACATCTGAATCTAGCAATCAGTCAGTTTCCAGGGATGAAAGAATCTCAGTCCTGTATAAATTCCCCTTTCTGTTTGTATTTCTTTGAGTTCTAAGAAACATCTTATATATGCTCATGAAAATGAAATTCCTGGCTGTCATTTACAGTTGCAATTGCTAGAGACCTACACTCCCTGGAGCAAAGGTAACACTTTGTAACTAGATTTTTAGTGTATAAATCTTTACAGAGTTATAATTATTATGTATATATGTTTCATATTTTTGTTTATATATATTGCATTACAAACTCTATAAACTTATTGTTAAACATTGTTTAAAATCACTTTAACTTGACAGAATGTAATTCATTTCACAATTCCTTAGTGATGAACATTTTTATATAAGGTAATGATCCTTAATAACTGCATATAAATTTGTAACTATGTAGGTGATAGTTCCTGAAACAGATTTCTAGAAATTAAATTACTTGATCAAAGTCTTCCTTTGAATCCAAATTCAATTTCAGTGCTATCTGGGTTTGCTGGCAACTATTACTAGGTATGTTTATGTTTCCCTAAAATATAGCCAACTATAACTACAAATACTTATATCTCACAGTTTCTGAGGGTCAAATAGCTGGGCTCTGTCTCAGAGTTTCTCACGAACTTTCACTCAGGATCTCAACTGGAGCCACAGTTATCTAAGAACTTGATAAGAGCTAAATAAACCAATTCCAAGATGGTTCATCCACATGACTGTTGGCAGGCCTCAGTTTCTTGTGGGCTGTTGGACCAAGGGCCTCGGGTTTTTGCTGACAATTGGCCAGAGGCCTCCCTGAATTCTTTGCCACATGGATCTCTCTTTGGAGCAGCTCACAATATGGCAGCTGTTTTCCCCAGAGCAAGTGACTCAAGGAAGAGTGAGAAATAGAGCAACCAAGGTGGAAACCAGAGTGTCTGAAATTGCACATTGTCACTATTGTTCCATTCTATTTGTTAAAATAATCCAGCCCACACTCAAGGGAAGGGAAATTGGACTCTACTTTTGGGGTGGCACATTAAAGAATTTGTAGTTATATTTTTAAAATCACTATAACCTAAGAGTTGGGCCTTCTTCTTCTCATTCTTCTTTCCTTCCCTCCTTTTTCACTTGTTGAAGAAATGAGGAAGTCCATCCTGACTTGAGATTCCTGAGAAGGATCCCCAGAAGACAAAAACTTCCAAATAAGCAAAAAAAAAAAAAAAAAAAAGGTAGAATTTTCTTAAGCCCATAATGAAACCAACATAGTCCCCAAGTCATAGGTATTCCCAGATAGTGTGAGGACAGTGCCTGAAGGGGAGAAATTTCAACCATGGCCAAACCCTATTGCTGGCACATAAATCAAGATGCACCTCTCTTGAGCAGAGAAAATAAACAGTGTGAAAGAATCTTGAATAAGAGGGTTCCACAGCAAACACAATTGCTAATTGTTTGGTGTATATGGCCTTCTAATTATCAAGATATGAACTGGCATTTGACACCTAGGATGAACATACCCGTTTTTGAATTTATATCAAAATAAATGATTAAAAACACACATATGGATTTGTTAATGCTAGGGAAATTACTACAAAAAGCAGAGTGGAAAGGAACTGCAGAAAATAAACTTGAAAACTCCTGTGGAGCAAGCAAGAGAAAGGTTAATCTGTAGGGAAACGCTGCTGCGGAAATTTGGTTTATTTGTAATACTTGAAGGACTCACTGGACCCTTGTCTGCCTCTTGCTGCCAAATTCTTACTCATGATGATTTAGGAGGAGAAAGAAAGGGAAGTGCCTTAGAATGCTGAGCTCAGAGCCAGGAGTGACTTAATAGCTGATAGGGTGTGGCTGGAGGTAGTACAGCTGTTGGTGGCATTAAAAAAAAGTATCAGATCCTTAGTGTCACACCCAACCATTGTTCTGTGACTGGCATAGGATAGAAGGGAGGTAGGGGGAAGCAGGTAAACTGTAACTGACAGGGGTGCTATCCTCTGTTATAGACAATGTCAGGGCTGGGGTCCCTGGGTGGTTCAGTCAGTTAAGCATCTGACTCTTGATTTCAGCTCAGGTCATGATCTCGATGTTTGTGAGTTTGAATTCTGTGTCTGGTTCTGCACCGATAGTGTGGGGCCTCCTTGGGATTATCTCTCTCTCCCATTTCTGCCCATGCTCTCTCTCTGTCTTAAGAATAAACAAATAAACTTAAAAATTTTTTAAAAAAAGAATGTCAGGGTGGGTCCGGAAGCAATCAGGATTTAGTGTTCCATAAAGCCATGGAACTGGCCCCTCAAAGACCAGATTTAAGTCTTACAAAATAAGAGAAGTTTCTGCCTAACATTGAAAGAAGAATCTTCTGGAACAATATTCTGCAATGTGGTGAATTACAAATCACCACCACTTTGATAATGTTAATGGAAAATGGCCATTTTCTACAGGAATGTATTCTATTTTTTTTTAATGTTTTATTTATTTTTGATACAGAAGAGACAGAGCGTGAGAGGGGGAGGGTCAGAGAGAGGGAGACACAGAATCTGAAACAGGCTCCAGGCTCTGAGCTAGCTGTCAGCACAGAGCCTGATGCAGGGCTCGAACCCACGAATGTGAGATCTGACCTGGGCCGAAGTTGGAGGCTTAACCAACTGAGCCACCCAGGCGCCCCCAGGAATGTATTCTTAATCATAGTTATCACTTATTGAGAACTTGCGTGTCATGCAAACTGCTGAGTCTTTATATGCTGACGGTAGATAATAAAAGCAAGCCTTAGTTAGGTCTCCAAGTAACTTTCACTCCTATTCAAAGTCTCACAGCTGGCAAGTGGGCAAGGGGGAGATTTGAATGCAGTCTCCAACCCTCCAAACTAGACTCAAACCCCTATGCTATAAGAACCAGTTTGGAATGGCTTTTTTTTTCTTTTTTTTTAAAATAATTTAGTAGTTAAAGTCTGACCTGCTGACCTGCTGGGGAAAGGAAGGAACAGAGAGGACACCCAGACTCAGGATAGACAGGATCTAGCAATAAATGTGTCTGTAGCATGGTCACTTCTCTTATATAGAGGGTTTCTTGGGAAAAACAGTGAAAAGTGATGGACACCATGAGAACTTAGGAGTTCAGGAGTAGAATCCAGTGATTCATCACCTACATATAACACCCAGTACTCACCCCAGCAAGTATCCTTCTTAATGTCCCTTGCCTATCTAGCCCATCTCCCCACCCAAAACCCCTCCATCAAACCTCAGTTTGTTCACTATATTAAGGTTTCTCCCTCCATGTTTTTTATATTATTTTGTCTTCCTTTCCCTTATGTTCACCTGTTTTGTATCTTAAATTCCAAATATGAGTGAAGTCATATGATATTTGTCTTTTTCTGACAATTTCACTTAGCATAACACACTCTAGTTCCATCCACATTGTTGTAAGTGGCAAGCTTTTATTCTTTTTGATTGCCAAGTCATATTCCATTGTATATATATACTACATCTTCTGTATCCATTCATCAGTTGATGGACATTTGGGCTCTTCCCATAATTTGACTATTGTCTATAGCACTGCTCTAAACATTGGGGTGCATGTGCCCCTTTGAAACAGAACTCCTATATCCTTTGTATAAAACCTAGTAGTGCAATTCCTGGGTCAGAGAGTAGTACCACTTTTAATTTTTTGAGGAACCTCCATGCTGTTTTCCAGAGTGGCTGCACCAGTTTACATTCCCACCAGCAGTGCAAAATATCCTTGCCTCTGCATCCTTGCCAACATCTGTCATTGCCTGAATTGTTAATTTTAGCCATTCTGAAAGGTGTGAAGTGTTATCTCATTATGGTTTCGATTTGTATTTCCCCAATGATGAATGATGTTGAGCAATTTTTCATGTGTCGGTTGGCCATCTGAATGTCTTCTTGGGACATTCTTGCCTTTTGCCCATTTCTTCACTGGATTATTTGTTCTTTGAATGTTGAGTTTGGTAAGTTCTTTATAGATTTTGGACATTAACCCTTTATCTGGATACGTTATTTGCAAATATCTTCTCCCCTTTCATCAGTTGCCTCTTAGTTTTGCTGACTGTATCCTTCACAATACAGAAGCTTTTATCTTGATGAGGTCCCAGGAGTTCACTTTTGCTTTTGTTTCCCTTATCCCCGGAGACATGTTCAGTAAGAAGTTACTGTGGCTGAGGTCAAAGAGGTTTTTGCATGCTTTCTCCTCTAGGATTTTGATGGCTTCCTGTCTTAAGTTTAGGTCTTTCATCCTTTTGAGTTTATTTTTGTATATGGTATAAGAAAGTGGTCCAGGTTCATTCTTCTGCATACTGCTGTCCATTTTTCCTAATACCATTTGCTGAAGGACTGTCTTTAATCCATTGAATGTTCTTTCCTCCTTTGTCAAAAATTAGTTGGCTATACATTTTTTGATCCATTTATTCTGTTCCATTGATCCAAGTGTCTGTTTTTGGCCAGTACCATACTGTCTTGGTGATTACAACTTTGTAATTTATCTTGAAGTCCAGGATTGTAATGCCTCCAGCTTTGGTTCTCTTTATCAGGATTTCTTTGGCTATTCAGGGTCTTATATGGTTCCATACAAATTTTAGGATTGTTTATTCTAGCTCTGTGAAGAATGCTGGTGTTATTTTGATAAGGATTGCATTGAATATGTCAATTGCTTTGGGTAGTATCGACACTTTAACAATATTTGTTCTTCCCATTTATGAGCATGAATATTTTCCATTTTTTGGCATCTTCTTCAATTTCTTTTATAAGCTTTCCAAAGTTTTCAGTGTATAGATATTTCACCTCTTTGGTTAGGTTTATTCCTAGGTATTTTATGGATTTTGGTGCAACTGTAAATGGAATTGATTCCTTGATTTCTCTTTCTGTTGCTTCATTATTGGTAAAGAGAAATGCAACCAATTTCTGTGGATTGATTTTATATCCTGTGACTTTGCCAAATTAATTGATCAGTTCTAGCAGTTTTTTGGTGGAATCTTTTGGGTTTCCCACATAGAGTATCATGTCATCTGTGAAGACTGAAAGTTTGATTTCCTCCTTGCTGATTTAGATGCTTTTTATTTCTTTGTGTTGTCTGATTTCTGAGGCTAGGACTTCCAACACTATGTTGAATAACAATGGTGAGAGTGGACATCCTTGTCATGTTCCTAACCTTAGAGGGGGAAGCTCTCAGTTTTTCCCCATTGAGGATGGTATTAGCGGTGGGTCTTTCATATATGGCTTTTATAATCTTGAGGTATGCTTCTTCTATCCCTGCTTTCTTGAGGGTTTTTATCAAGAAAGGAAACTGTATTTTGTCAAATGTTTTCCCTGCATCTACTGAAGGGATCATGTGGTTCTTATTCTTTCTATTATTGTGATGTATCACATTGATTGATTTGCAGATATTGAGCCAGTTCTTCATCCCAGATATAAATCCCACTTGACCATGGTGAATAATTCTTTTAATGCATTATTGAATCCTCTTGGCTAGTATCTTGTTGAGAATTTTTTCATCCATGTTCATTAGGGAAATTGGAGTGTAATTCTCGGGGGTTCTTGTCTGGCTTTGGAATCAAGGTAATGTGGGGCTAGTATCCAACATCTACAAGGTACTCACCAACTCCACATCCAAAAAACGAATAATCCAGTGAGAAATGGGCAGAAGACATGAATAGACACTTCTTGAAAGAGGACATTCAGATGGCCAACAGACACAAAAAACGATGCTCAGCATCTGTCTTAGCCGAAGCCAGGTCCCGGCGGCGCTTGTCCCTGGCGTTCGGTGGTACCTGTCTCGTCCGCCCCGACCGGCAGGGTGGAGAATCCTCGTGGGTTCTTTTCCTAAGGGAGGGAGAGAAAGGGCAGGAAAGGGCGCACAGAGAGTGAAGACAGCACACGGAATCTGATCAAGCCTCACTCTCTATTAAGAAAACAATTTTCTTTTATATAGGGTTTGGGGCGGGGAACTGACCCAGGTTGGTTGCCAGGTAACAGAGTTAAATGATTAAAACCGAAACTGAAACTCCGGACACAGCATCAAAAAGAAGCACCCAGACTTGCCTCTGCAATGCTGGGGAGGGGAAGCTTAGCGCTGAATAATCCAAAATGCGGTTTGATCTTTTGATCACCTTGGCCTTTTTTCGTCTGGCTCAGTAGGACAGTCTCCAAAATCTGGACCAGGAAATGCAGTCTCCTAGCCTCCAGATGTAAATCTTGTTTTTCTGGTTCACTCCCTGGAGAGCGATAGATCCTTGCCTGAGACAGCCAAAAGCTCGGCGGCTCCCAACAGTGTCACTCATCATCAGGGAAAACAACACTGAGATAACACTTCAGGCTGGTTCGAGTCGCTAAAATGAACAAAACAGGAGACTATAGATGAATAAATAAATAAATAGAAAAGGTGAAAAGCCTGAGGCAAATATTATTTCCCCATGTGGAAAGAGTTATGAATCAGGGTTTAAAATTCCAATAACAGATAGGTTTTATAACCCTATAAAAATTGTAATACATACAAACATTGGAAATAGCCATAGCAGGAGTACATCAAAATAATGTCTAAATCTTTAGGTCCACATGTAGTAAGAAACAAGGGACCATAAGACAAAGCCATCCACTAACAACCACTGGAATATCAATGACAACTTGGTTGGTGGGGTGTGTTCAGGCAGCTGATACTGGAGCAGGTCTGAGTGTGTAAAACTCAGCAGTGCTGGTTTCCACGTACAAAATCTGCTTAAAAGGTAATTTGATGCTAAGAAGCACAGATTAAAATATTATATACATTTTCATTACACATTACACATAGACAAAAATACCTTTAATAATCTTTAATAATGATTTTCACAGGTTTTTCCTTAAGATGGTGGAAAAATAGGGACTTCTGTACTTCCCCCCTGCATCTCTCAAACAAAGAAGGGTTGAAGCCAAAGGACTCTGAACCACAGGAGCCTGGGAGGAAAAGAGACAGAGTCCTCTAAGAAGACAGCCTCATAGGGCTTTCATACAGAGATCCTATCTCTAACTTTGGAGCTGTCTTTGGGCTGTGTTCTCGGTCCAAGAAATTCCCTCGGGAACAGAACCTAGGAAGGGACGCATTCAGCATCAGGAGGGACCGCTCCCCTACTCAATCCCCTGCTAGGAAGAGCCTGGCTTGCAGGATTGCATTTCATGCGGGGTCATTAATGCGCACAGAGTAAGATCTAGAAACAAGACTGGGCGTGAGGCATAGAACACTGCCCACCTTGGTGGTGCCCGCAGCTCGGGGAGATTGGACTTAAAGAATGTTTTGCAATGCCTGGCTCGAGGAGGGACTGAGGGGGGGATGTCACCATTTTTCTCCTCACAACCACCAAGGCGGGGCCTCGGGGAGTGGCCTATGGGACCCACAGTGGAGGAGCCACCCACCTACACTACACCATGCCCATATGCGCTGGGTGGCTGCTTTGTTACCAGAGCCTGGAGAGATGCTGCAGAATCAGCCCCTGTCCCAGGATCAGCAGTGACACATTGCCGTGATTAACTATAGGCCAATTCTTACTATTTAGATATATTCTCCCTTATGCCTTCGTATCTCTCCACTCCTCTGGACCGGGAATTCTGGTTGGATGTTTGCTTAAACAGGCATATAATCCATTATCTTGATGCATGTTCTACATCTCCAGTGTTACCTTCCTTTCTCTCTGAAATCATGAGACTATATAGTTTCTCTGGGTGACATTATCTTCGGTTTTTTTTTTCTTTCCCTCCTCACCTCCTGCCATATTCTCCTTTTTCTCTATCTGAATTAAGCCTTTTAGTCTCTCTGCTTGGTCAACTTCTCTTTCTCCCCACCCCCATAATTTCTGTCTTTGTGTATGCTCTTCAATGAGCACTGCTTCCACTCTGCTCTGTATTTGTAGCTGGAATTTCTTTTACACTATCCTTTGTCTTTTGTTTTTGTATTTTCCCCCCCTTTCGTTTGTTTGACTTGTTTGTGGGATTGATTGCTTTCGAACCCTGTTTGTCCGTTTTCCTTTCCAGGGCTACCTCAAGAAACAAGCCAAAATACACATGGTGGAGATTCCCAAATATCCCTACGAATAGGGAAAGAAAACAAACAAAGTCTCAAGAAGAGAGAACAGGGACACCACTAAAAGAATGCTTCGTGAATGGACAGGCTTTGTACAGTCGATGAGCCTCCATTAATGTAGCAGTACTTGCAGGTGCAGAGCACATAATAAGCTTATAAAACTTATAAGAGACAGAAAGCTAGCCAAAATGACAAAATGGAAGAACTCTCCTCTAAAGAAATTCAAGGAAGAATCCATAGCCAGAGAATTGGTCAAAACAGATATAAGCAACATAACTGAGCAAGAATTCAAAACAATAGTCATAAACTTAATCACAGGACTTGAAATAGGCATGGAAGACACCAGAGATGCTATTGCCACAAAAATTATGGACCTCAAAAATAGTTGTGATGAATTAAAAAATGCTATAAACGAGGTGCATAACAAAATGGATGCAGCCACTGCAAATATTGAAGAGGCAGACAGGAGAAGAAGTGAAGTAGAAGACACAATTATAGAAAAAGAAGGTGCTGAGAAATAAAGAAATTGATCCAGAAGCACAAAAGCAGAATTTGAGGACAGAGCGATGCCATCAAATGGAACAATATCCATATCCTAGGAATTCCATAAGAAGAAGAAGAGACAGAAAGCGGCTGAAGGGGTACTTGAACAAATTATAGCTGAGAACTTCCTCAATCTGGGGAAGGAAACAGACATTGGAATCCAAGAGGAAGAGAGAACTCCCTTCAGACACAACTTGAATTGATCTTCTGCATGAACTATTATAGTGAAACTGGCAAAACATGATAAGGATAACTAGACAATTCTGAAAGCAGCTAGGGATACAATGGCCCTAACATACAAAAGGAGACCTATCAGAGTAGTTGCAGACCTATCTACTGAAACTTCTCAGGCCAGAAAGAAATGGCAGGAAATCTTCAATGTGATGAACAGAAAAAATATGCAGCCAAGAATCCCTATCCAGCAAGCCTGTTGTTCAGAAGGAGAGATAAAGATTTTCCCAAACAAACAAAAATTGAAGGAATTCATCACCACTAAACCAGCCCTACAAGAAATCCTAAGAGGGACTCAATGAGGGAAATGTTGCAAGGAACACAAGGTACCAAAGACACCACTACAAGTATGAATCCTACATAGAACACAATTACCACAGACCTATATTTTTCAACAATAACACTGAATGCAAATGGACTAAATGCTCCAATCAAAACACATAGGGTATCAGAATGAATAAAAAAACAAGATCCATGTATTTGCCATCTACTAGAGACTCATTTTAGACCTGACGACGCCTTCAGAATGAAAGTAAGGGGATGGATTAATATCTATCACGTGACTGGAAGTCAAACGAAAGCTGGAATCAGCATACTCATATCTGACAAACTTGACTTTAAAGTGAAGGCAGTAACAAGAGAGTAATGTAGGGCATTATATAACAATTACAGGGTCTACCCATCAGGAAGAGGTAAAAATTATAAATGTCTACATATCAAATTCAGGCGCACTCAGATATATCAAACAATTCATCACAAACATAATCTTTTGGTAAGAATGTGCTAATTGCAAAAGAATTTAATACTCCACCTACAGTAATGCGTATATCACCTAGACACAAAATCACTAAAGAAACAATAGACCTGAACACCACATTGGACCAGATGGATCTGACAGATAATATTTAGAACTCTACATGCTGAGGCTATGGAATTCACTTTCTTCTGGAGTGCACAGGGTACATTCTCCCAAGACAGACCATATAGTGGGTCCTAAAGCAACCCTCCATAAATATAAAAGAACTGAGATCAAACCATGCAGACTTTCATATCATAACACTGTGAAACTTGGAATCAACCACAGGAAAAGTCTGCAAAACTCCCAAAAAACATGGAGGATAAAGAATACCCTACTAAAGAATGATTGGGCCAATCAGGCAATTAGAGAAGAAATTAAACAATATATGGAAACAAATGAAAATGAAAATACAACATTCCTAGCTCTTTGGAATGCAGCAAAGGCAGTCCTGAGAGGTAAGTGTATTGCAATAAAGAGCTATTTCAAGAAACAATAAAAGTGCAAATACAAAATCTAACAGTTCACCTAAAGGAACAAGATGCAGAGCAGCAAGAACATCTCCAACCCAGCAGAGGAAGACTAATAAAGACCAGGGCAGAAATAAACAATATAGAAAAAAAAACAGTTGAAAAGATCAATGAAACCAAGAGTTGGTTTTTTGAAATAATAAACAAAATTGATATACTTCTAGCCAGGCTTCTCAAAAAGAAAGGAGAGAGCACACAAATGGGAGAAAAAAACATAAATGAAAATGGATTTATTACAACCAATCCCTCAGTAATACGAGCAATTTTCATGGAATACTATGAAAAATTATATGCAACAAACTGGACACCTAGAAGAAATGGAAAAATTTCTAAACATACTTGCACTAACAAAATTCAAACGGGAATAGATAGATAATTTGAACAGACCCCAACCATTGAAGAAATCGAGTTAGTTATCAAAAAACCTCCCAACCAATAAGAGCCCTGGGACAGGTGACTTACCTGGGAAATTCTACCAGACACTTAAAGCAGAGTTAATACTCATTCTTGTCAAGCTATTATAAAAAATAGAAGCTGTAGGAAAACTTATAGACTCATCTATGAAGCCAGCACCACTTTGATCCCAAACCAGACAGAGATGCAGCAACAAAAAAGTACAAGCCAATGTCCTTGATGAATACAGATGCAAGAATACTCAACAAGATTCTAGCAAATTGAATTCAACAGTCTATAAGAATAATCCACCATGATCTAGTGGGATTCATTACTGGGTTACAGACAGGGCTGGTTCAATATTCGCAGACCATCAATGTGATACATCACACTAACAAAAGGAAAGATAAAAACCATATGATCCTGTCAATAGATGCAGAAAAGGCATTTGACAAAATACAGCATAATTTCTTAGTGAAAGCCCTTGAGAAAGTTGGGAGAGAAGGTACTTAAATAAACATCATAAAAGCCACTTATGGAAAGCCCACAGCTAATAGCATCCTCACTGGGGAAACACTGAGAGCTCTTCCCCTGAGATTAGGAACACAACAGGATGTCTACTCTTACCACTGTTGTTGCACATAGTGCTGGAAGTCCTAGCATCAGCATTCAGACAACAAAAGGAAATAAGATGCATCAGAATTGGCAAACATGAAGTCAAACCTTCATTTTTCACAGATGACATGATATTCTACATGGAAAACCTGACTGACTCTACCAGAAGCCTTTTAGAACTGATTCATGAATTCAGCAAAGTCGCAGGGTACAAAATCAATGCACAGAAATCAGCTGCATTCTTATACACCAATAATGAAGCAATGGAAAGAGAAATCAAGAAACTGATCCTATTCACAATTTGCACAACAAACCATAAAATACCTAGGAATGAACCTAAGCAAAGATGTAAAAGATCTGTATGATGAAAACCATAGAAAACTTATGAAAGACATTGAAGAAGACACAATGAAATGGAAAAACATTCCATGTTCATGGATGGGAAGAATACTGTTAAAAGGTTACCCAAAGCAACCTACATATTCAGTGCAATCCCCATCAATATTGCACTAGTGTTCTTCGCAAAGCTAGAACAAAGTATCCTAAAACTGGCAAGGAACCACAAAATTCTGCAAAGAGCCTAAGTAATACTGAAGAAGAATACCAAAACAGGAGGCATCACAATGCTAGACTATAGCCTCTACTACAAAGCTGTCATCATCAAGACAGTGTGGTACTGGCACAAGAACAGACACATAAACCAAGGGAATAGAATAGAGAACCCAGAACTGGACCAACAAATGTATGGCCAATTAATCTTTGACAAAGCAGAAAAGAGTATCCAATGCAAAAAAGACAGGCTCTTTAACAGATGGTGCTGGGAGAACTGGACAGCCACATGCAAAAGAATGAAACTAGACCTCTTTCTTACACCATACACAAAAATAAACTCAAAATGGATGAAGGACCTGAATGTGTGACAGAAAACCATCAAATCCCTAGAGGAGAAAGCAGGAAACAACCTCCGTGACCTCAACTGCGGCAACTTTCTACTCGACACATCCCCAAAGGCAAAGGGAATCAAGAGCAAAAATAAAGTATTGGGACCTCATCAAGATAAAAAGCTTCTGCACTGCAAAGGAAACAATCAGAAACACTAATAGGCATCTGAATGGGAAAAGAGAGTTGCAAATGACATATTGGATAAAGGGCTAGTATCCAAAATCTACAAGGAACTCACCAAACTCCACACCCAAAAAAACAAATAATCCAGTGAGAAATGGACAGAAGACATGAACTGACACTTCTCCAAAGAAGATATCCAGACGGCCAACAGACACATGAAAGGATGCTCAGCATCACTCATCATCAGGGATATACAAATCAAATCCACACTGAGGTACTGTCGGGGACTGCCAAGTTTTCTGTCTGCCTCAGGCAAGGATTATCACTCTCCGGAGAGTGAACCAGTAAACAAGATTTGCATCTAGAGGCTGGAGACTGCCATTTCCTGGTCAAAATAACTTTGGCGTCTGTCATGCTGGGCCAGACGTAGAGTGGCCAAGGTGCACAAAAGATCAAAACCATATTTTCGATTATTCAGTGCTAACTCCCCCCTTCCCAGCATTGATGAGGCAAATCTGGGCGTTTCTTTTGATATTCATTTGACTCTGTTTACCTGGTAACTGACCTAGGTCAGCTGGTTTGTTTTCCCGCCTTGAAACCTTTATAAGAGAGTTTTCTGAATAAAGCTCTCTCTTTTGCCTGATTGGAAACCGTGAGTGCTGTCTTCACTCTCTGCGTCTCTCCCTCCTGCCCTGTTTTTCTCTCCCTCCCTCAGGAAAAGAACCCACGATGATTCTCCGCCCTGCCGGTCGGGGCGGACGAAACAGGTACCACTGAACGCCGGGGACAAGGGCGCCGGACCCGGCCCGCGGGTTACGACAAGGTACCACCTCACACCAGTCAGAGTGGCTAAAATGAACAAATCAAGAGACTATAGATGCTGGTGAGGATCTGGAGAAACAGGCACCCTCCTACACTGTTGAGGGGAATGTAAACTGGTGCAGCTGCTCTGGAAAACAGTGTGGAGGTTCCTCAAAAAATTATCAGAATTCCCCTATGACCCAGTAATAGGACTGCTAGGGATTGACCCAAGGGATATAGAAGTGCTGACACATAGGGGCACATGTACCCCTATGTTCACAGCAGCACTTTCAACAATAGCCAAAACATGGGAAGAGCCTAAATGCCCATCAACTGATGAATGGATCAAGAAATTGTGGATTATATATACAATGGAATATAACATGTCAATGAGAAAGTATGAAATCTGGCCATTTGCAGCAAAGTGGATGGAACTGGAGGGTGTCATGCTAACTGAAATAAGTCAGGTAGAGAATACAGATACCGTATGTTTTTACTCATAAGTGTAACAGGAGAAACTTAGCAGAGGACAATTGAGGAAGAGAAGGGGGACAAATAGTTGGGGAGAGAGAGGGAGGTAAACCATGAGAGAAACTTGAATACCTAGAACAAACTGATGGCTGATGAGTTGAGGGGGAGAGGGGAAGTGGAGTGATGGGCATGGAGGAGGGCACTTGTTGGGATGAGCACTGGGTGTTACATGGAAACCAACTAGACAATAAACTAAGGGAAAAAAAATAAAGGGGTGTCTGAAGAGCAAAAAAAATATTTTCACATATAATATGTTTAATGGGAAACAATTAAAACATTATGCAATCATCAAGGAAATACATTTTAATTATTTAGTTTTTAGATCATGTATTTCTTGTTCAAGATCTCTACATACTCTTTAGCGGCTTTGGCGATGAGATCCTCATTTCGAACTGGATTGCCAGCAGAGCGTAAAGGTAAAAGTCTACGGCATTCTGCTGCAGTTTCTACAGCAGCTGAAAAAGAAAAGAAAGACTTATATTCTTTATCCAAAAACTTTTAACTACACGTTAGTAAAAAAAAAAAAAGTGGGGGCCTTTATGAATGTTAAGAAAAATGAAAAATCCTCACATACAACTGTAATATGAAACACAAGATTATTGTTACATATATTTTGCTCAGGATTGCACACTGAATTAATTACTACTGTAGAAAAACATCAGAGCTTCTGGTTTTTTCATTACAAGGGGAAGTTACAAGATGATCACACAATCTACCCTGAACAATTATATGCTATACAGTGAAAACTCAAACAGGAATTTCCAAACAGAGCCAAATAGACAGGTAGAAATGACAGGTCGAAAACAAAGCACTACTGGAACACACAGAAGAGACATCCCAGTTTTGTGTCAATATTGTCTGTTTTCTGGAAAGGTGATATCTTAAGGTGATACCTGAAGGACAAGGAAAATGTATGCTAGATAGAGGGAAGAAGAACAGACAAAGAGCTAGAAGTGAGGAAGAACACTTGTGGAATTCTAAGCAGTTTGGCTTGATGAGGTGCTAGAGCAAAGCCGCAGAGTAGGGTAAGTAGTGAGACAGATTGCTGAATAATCTGGCAAGAATCAAATTGATTTGGGCGTTTTTATTCCATGCTAAGGAATTCGAAGTTTCACCAAGGGCAAAAGCAATGACAAAGTCAATGAGTGAAGATTTAAATGTTACCTGTCAAGTGACAGCTATATGATCTATAATTACTTAACCAGGCAATCCTAAGACAATTCTGCTTTTTTTGTTTTGTTTTGTTTTGTTTTTGTTTTCTTTCACTAGCAGGAACAAAACGTGATAAAGCATATATTTTCTGAGAATTGTGCAGGTGGACAGTTCCACAGGGATAGCACAGTGAAGGAAGATTATAGTCAGAAACAATAACAGACATAAAGACTTCTGGAGATGTTTCTTAAAATTAGTTTTAATATTTATTTTTGAGAGAGAGACAGAGAGAGAGAGACAGAACATAATGGGGGAGAGGCAGAGAGAGAGGGAGACACAGAATCCGAAGCAGGCTCCAGGCTCTGAGCTTTCAGCACAGAGCCTGACTTGGGCTCCGACAAACTGTTAGGTCATGACTTGAGCTGAAGTCAGTTGCCCAACCAACTCAGCCACCATGGTGTCCCTACACTTTTGGAGAGTTTATAAAAAGTTATGAAACATGATGACTAAATGAAGAAGAAATATTTCTTCATTATGCTTATGCTTTTACTTTTTTCATATGTACAAAAAGTGTTAATGTAGTATCTATTTTCCAAACAGTGGAAAGGGATGCCATTTACTATTTATAGCTTATTTCAGAAATCACTGATATCTAAATTCATAAATTTTGGCAACATACCTTTTTTGAATTCACTAGTTAGGGCTTTATCAAACTTCTGTACCTGAAATAAGTCAAATATTATTTAGAATGTTTAAGGTAAATAAGAGACACTGTAGAAATTCTATATAGCTTCTGAAATGTGGTCTTGAAATAATAGAGACTAAACCAAAGTTAGGGATTGCTTAAATAGAAAGACAATCACGTTTATAAATCAAAGAAATTCCTACTTATTTTAGTTTCAGACAACTGAGAACAGATATAATGCCATTGAAATGAATCGGATAGACAGTACAATTAGTATTGGTCTATTTATGGAATTTCGGAAAGGTGATGCTGGATCTCGTTGGTACAAAAAAGGTTAAACAAGTGTCATATTTTATAGTGAATGTATTACTTGAAAATTTTAATGAAAACTGCCCTTTATGAAAGTTTAATCCGTTTTTTACTTTAATGAATTGTTCCTTAAAATGGGCTTCCCGTTTTTGCACTTTTAGGAAAACAAAATTTGAAGGCAGGGCTTTTGCTATTAATTTTTCAGGACAGACTCTTAAATATATCAAATATATCAAACTAAGAAAGTAGGGCTGTCGTACTGTCATGTGGAAATTGACTGGCCAAAACCTTGAGTAAACATATTCTGCTGTCTGTATTATGACTGAAACATTTCTTTTCATATGGACACAAATATTTCAAAAGATCTGTTTGAAGAAAGAAAAAATACAGGCATAAACCTGTTTTTTGGTTTCAGATTCATAACTTGCTAGAATTAGACATAAGAAAAAAATATATAATTTTTATGTGTAACTTTGTTTCCTTTCTAGAAATTAAAATCAGGTTTTGAAACATTTGACTTTTTGAAGTTATAATTATCTACTTAATTATGAAATGTGTAAAAATATATCAAACTACAATTGACCCTTGAGTTACACAGGAGTTGGGGTGCTGGCCCCCGTGCCATCAAAAACCTGTGTATAATTTTAGGATCCCCAAATACTTCATTACAAATAGCCTACTGTTGAACAGAAGCCTTGCTGGTAATATAAACAGTTGATTAATACGTGTTGTGTAGAGTGGAATAAGCTAGAGAAAAAAACATGTCATTGAGAAAGACGTAAGAAAAAGGAAATACACTTACACTGCTTTACAGTATACAAAAAATATCCATGTGTAAGGAAAGTGGACCTGCACAGTTCAAAACCATGTTGGTCAAGGGTCAACTGTAAATTACAACTGTTCCTATCTAGAATGTTCTAATTTAGATATTACTTATAAAAGGTACCCTCTCAATGAATGCCCAAAATGGGGTCTTAAATAGTGTACTGAACATAATCAATACTGTGGTGATATGGATATCCAACGCCTTTACAAATTTAGGTGTGAAGACAAAAATTTTGGCTAATATGTTTCCCAATAGTTTCAGAGACCGTTTTCCCTAATAGCTTTTTTTTTAATTGAAGTACAGTTGACATACAATATTATACTAGTTTCAATATACAAGTTCGGCTTTGACAATTCTATACACTATGCTGTGCTCACTACCACCAGTGTCATTACCCTCTGTCACCATACAACATTCATACAGTATTACTGAGGAAATTTCCTTATGCTGTATTCTTCATTCCTCTTATTTATAACTGGAAGTTTCTATCTCTGAATTCTCTTCACCTAATTTGCCCACTCCTCTCTACCTACCTCCCCACTTCTAGCAAACACTGATTTGTCCTTTGCTTTTATGATCCTGTTTGCTCATTTTAGTTTTTTATGTTCCACATTTAAGTGAAATCATATGGTATGTGTCTTTCTCTCATTTCTTTTACCACACTTAATACCTTCTAGGTCTATCAAGGTTGTCACAAAAGGCAAGATCTAATTCCTTTTTATTGCAGAGTTATTTATTTCATTGTATACATATAACATATCTTTTTTTTCCATTCATCTATTGATGGATACTTAGGTTACTTCCCTATTTTGGTTATTGTAAACAGTGTTTCAGTCAACCACAGGAATGCATACAACTTTTCAAATTAGTGTTTTCTTTTTCGTTGGGTAAATACCCAGTGTTGGAATTAATGGATTATACTGCATTTCTATTTTTAAGTTTTTGAGGAACCAAAACATTTTCTTGACAATAGCATCATATTCAGGAATTATAAAATGAATCATGTCACATTACTGTACCAAACTTATAAAATTAATAACTCAATACCAGATGATGGGAGTGAGACTTTACTGAAACAATTTTATATTACTATTAATAAATATTATGTCAACTATAAACCACTTTTGTATATGACATGACTTAAGAAACTACGAATGCAATGTTATCTTTTCCCCAACATCTCTTTTCCTAAATATTCACCTCTGACCTTTATGTTTATTTCTAGGTGAAAAACTGTGTTTAGATGTGAAATAGCCTTGAAGTCCATTAATAAGAAGACATGTGAAGTTTTATTTATATTTTTCTATTGATCAAACATACAAGAAGCTGAGAAAATTATACACAGAAAAACTATGATTCAGCAAATTTTAATTCAAAGAGTTAAAAAAAATTATTTGGAAGGATTTTCTCATTAACTGTTAGTATTCAAATATGGCCCATAGAAATCTAAGGTTCTTTGGGGACACTGCAGGATTGAGGGACAAGAAAGTCACAGCTGTAATCTCCATCTCTCCTTTGAGAGTTCTACTTGTCTGTGTTATACAATAGTTTAATACTCTCCCCAAAATTAACATCTACTCTTTGAAAAGAAAATTTTTGAAGGTATAAAAGCCACTAGTTTAGTTAAAATCCCTAATTTTGCATAAGAGATAAAATGGCTCAGAGAGATAGTACTTTGCCTGAGGTCAAAAAAACAACAAGGTGCTGGCCAGGAATGCACTTCTGGTCTTACCAAGCCTAGAGGTCTAGGCCAGTTACTTCCTCATAGCTAGGGAACAAACATGTATTTTAACCATAACTCAGAGAAAATGAATACATAAAACTTTATTATGTGGCTCAATAATGTTTAGGAATGAGGCACAAAATAGTGGCTTTCTAACAAAATTCCAATTTTAAAGTCATGAATAAAAATAAAGGAACTGAAATTATCTTAGCTCCTTTTAGTAGCAGTCAATTTTTAAGCACAGATTTTTTAAACCTCAGGACAGGAAAATCTTTAGTTGAACCAAGGAAGCTGAAACGGAGGAAATTCTTCCTTGAGAGAAATGTTCATTTCCTCCAAATAAAATCTGGTTGACCAAAATCAATCAACAAATGAGTGAATCCATGTTGTGGTTCTTGATAGCAAAATTGAAAACACAACACAGATTTCTCCTTCCCACCCAGCATGCTTCTGTCCAACCTCTCATCGTTAGTTGGTATGTACAAAAGACATGATTAACTTGATTTATAATTTAAATCCAGTCCGGAATTATAGATGAACCTTCCCATCCCACATGAGCCCTTCTCTCCACCTTCCTCACAACAGGAAGGGAGATTTACCTAACGGAGGAAGTTGGGAGAAGGAAGGAGGCGGTGCTTCTGTCGCTCCGAATCTCTTCTTTCAGAAGGTGTGCCTGCCCACGGTAACATGAACCTGGGTCTGCTCTCTGCCCTGTCTTAAGCCCCCTGCCCCTGGGATGGGCGCCAAGCTTTTGTTTCCTCCATTTACAACTGTGTGGGGAAGTGCCCAATATGGGACCAACTATTGGGAAGCCCACTGTGGCTAACCTACCTAAAGCACATCCTGCAGTTGGTTAGTGTATATTCGTAATAAAACTACTCAATGTGTCTCCATCTTCCAGACTCCTGTGTTCTGAGCTGAGAGTGGAGATCAGTTAAAAATGAGGATAGGTTAAGGGACCTGTGGGACAAGATCAAGTATAATAATACTTGCATTCAAGGGGTTCCAGAAAAAGAAGAGAGAAAGAGGCAAAGAACTCATTTGAAAAAAG
>NC_043709.1:83823461-83824964 GCF_006229205.1 Suricata suricatta
AGTCAGTTAAGCGTTCAGCATCTGGCTCCAGCTCAGGTCATGATCTCATGGTTCGTGGGTTCAAGCACCGCGTCGGACTTTGTGCTGACAGCTAGCTCAGAGCCTGGGGCTTGCTTCGGATTCTGTGTCTCCTGCTCTCTCTGACCCTCCCCTGCTCACGCTGTCTCTGTCTACCAAAAATAAAAACACTAAAAAAAAAAAAAAAAAAAAAAAAAAAAAGGCTATCATTCAAGTAAGAAAACTGTCAGAGAAAGAATTTCACTGGTAAAAGCAAACATAGAGTAAAAGTCATAGATCAATCACTTATAAAGCCAGTATGAAGGTTAAAAGACAAAAACAATAATATCAGTTATATCTCCAGTAATTAGGTAAGGGCTACACAAAATAAAAAGATGTAAACTATGCGGTTGAACACCTAAAACTCAGGTGGGCATAATAAGAAGTGTTTTTTAAATGTGTGAGAACTTGTCATATGAGGAATTTAAGATACTAAACAGATGAACATCAGGGAAGGGAAGCAAATAGAATATAAAATCAGGAGAGGGACAAAACATAATAGACTCTTAAATACAGACAACAAACAGAGGGTTGCTGGAGGAGGGATGGGCTACAGGAGTAAGGAGCAGTAAGGACTCTATTCCTGAAATCATTGTTGCACTATATGCTAACTAACTTGGATGTAAATTAAACAATTTATCAATTAATTTAAAATAAATAAAATAAAACATAAAAATAGAGCCTGATTTCCATGTGAATGAATGAATGAATAAATAAATAAATAAAATGTGTGTGAACTTAAGCAACCATCAACTTATAATAGATTGATATATATATGTGTGTGTGTCTGCATATATATGCACATACTTTTCCCAACATTGAGACCATGAATACACCCTCAAAACCATGAACCTTTGTGCATTGACTGAAATGGGTATTTTGAAAACAATGATACACAATGTAAACCAGTTGCTCCTGAACGACTCCCCATCACTGCTATCTCAGTCATCACCAGTCAGGGGATGGGAAGGGGGATATAAATAAACCTCATTTTAAAAATTCAAATGTTTGCTGGATGTAGCTAGTTAGACAATGCTCTACAATGGCTCAGCAAGACCTTTTATAAAACTTGAAACAGAAGTACTGTAAGCAAAAAACAACAACAATAAGAGTGCCATAAGAAAGAACGCAATTAAGGATGTATTCTCATTCACGAAAATAGCAAATATTGTAACTTAAAAGAAAAGAGAAATTAACCTTTGTAGTGTTACAAGTTTGTTTATTTCATAAAAAGAACTTACCATGGATTCTTTTTATTTTTATTGTTTAAAGTAGCCTCCATGCCCAGCCTGGAGCCCAATGCGGGACTTGAACTCACGACCCTGAGATCAAGACCTGAGCTGAGATCAAGAGTTGGACGCTTAATCCTAGGTGTCCCCATGGATTCTTTTAAATAGGAAACATCCATATGTGGTTAAGTGTTTGGAGGCTAAATATTCATTTACG
>NC_043709.1:83825064-83826400 GCF_006229205.1 Suricata suricatta
TTCTTTTTATTTTTATTGTTTAAAGTAGCCTCCATGCCCAGCCTGGAGCCCAATGCGGGACTTGAACTCACGACCCTGAGATCAAGACCTGAGCTGAGATCAAGAGTTGGACGCTTAATCCTAGGTGTCCCCATGGATTCTTTTAAATAGGAAACATCCATATGTGGTTAAGTGTTTGGAGGCTAAATATTCATTTACGTATAGGTGTGCAAAAACTGGGGTATAGCAAAACTTTAAAATGTTTATAAGACACTGCCAATAGAAAAGAAGTCAAAGCATCTAAGTGTACCTTTGGTGAGCAGGCAATAAGACTGACGTTCAAAACTCAAAGTTAATAGAAAGCTTTTCAAGAAATTTAAGTCAGTTTAGTTATATTTATTGAATAAAGTTAATAATAGGTATGTCTTGTGGGGCACCTGGTGGGTGGCACCATTGTTTGAAGTGTCCAACTCCTGACTCAGGTCAGAACCTCATGGTTTAGAGACTAAGCCCCACATTGGGCTCCGTGCTGAGCCTGAAGCCTGCTGGTATTCTCTCTTTCCCTCTCCCTTTGCCCCTCCCCTGCATGCACTCACTCACACACACTCTCTCTCTCAAATAAAATAAAAGAAGCAAAATAAAGTAAAAATAAGTATCTCTTAAAAATGAGAGATCCAGAGACTAAAAAGATAATCATAAAATTTACCTCACTTCTTTATTAGCACATATCATTATGACTTTTACTTAGTGTGTATTATTAGTCAAACAACTCAGAATTTCACCAAATTAATAGCAAAAATTGTATCAGAAAACTGATACCCAAGGTAAAACTAATAATATAACTAACCTTGGTCAAGTACGTGTCAAATGAAGACCGCTGATTTCTTGTAGGAGTCATTAAGTTTTCTCTTACAGTGAAATTTCTGTGGAGCACTGAAGTATTTTGGAGATTTCCAACATTCAGTGGTTCCAGCGCTGACCTCACATTAAGCGGGGTGAGGAAAGTTCTATGCTGCTGTTTCTCAAGCAGAAGTTGGATTTTGCTCTTTTCCAGATTCTTACTAGCCCTGAGAAGATTAAAAAACACAAGTATAATTTGTTTTTCCCTAAATTATTCTCAAATGAGTTACATTTTTTTAAGTTTTCATAATAGTAAATAGAATTTGCCATTAAACAGTGTTTTAACATTGAACATGTGACAGAGCACACCTACTATATCAAATTATAGTTTTAAAATTGTTCTAAAGAAGTACTTCTGTTTCTAGGGGGATTCCTAACTAACAATTCAAATGAGCGACGAGAAATGGCTGTCAGTGATGTACATGACTTAACAAGTCATACTTGCTGTCTTCTGGAA
>NC_043709.1:83826500-83828991 GCF_006229205.1 Suricata suricatta
GTGCCTCCCACTTCCATTTCCATCAAATCTTGGTCATAGGATCTATTGACTCAGAGTATACTACTGACTTCATTATATTTTATTCTCTCATATGCATAGACTCACCCATAGTTTTCACCTACTAGGAAGGAAAAGATTAACTCTGGGTTGCTCATCTTTCCTGTTTTGAAATCTTGGTAACCCACTATCTCTCAATTTACAATTAGATCCTCTTTGATGTGTTCTCGTGTGTAACACTGGTGTTTATCCTGTTCGTGGCACACATCCTACATTCTTGGCAAACACAGCCAGTGTCCACCTGGGAGTACCTGGCTGGCTCAGTTAGTCTTGATCTTCAGGTTGTGAGTTCAAGCCCCACACTGGGTATAGAGATTACTTAAAAATAACATCTTTAAATAATTTTGGTAGTAATTTTGAGTTAGTCTCTTTTCACTCCATTCCCAAACTGTATTTTATTCATGCAAGTTGATGACCTTACGAAAAAACTGGAAGCTACATCTTTAAAATGTCTACACGTGTATGCAAAAAACCAAGTTCTTCAACAGGAGTTATTATCTAGGAAAGCTTTGAAAAGGAATGTGAAAAACTAGAGCGTAACAGAAAGAAGTTAGAACAAGCAGTAGTAAGCCTCAGCATCTTACAGAAATGAATAGGGTACAAAACAGCCACTCAGGACCGTATGAAGGGGAGACTGAAGAACGAGAATGACGGGCTGTAGAAGAAACACTACAGAGAGTCCATCTGTTTTTACAGGTTAATTTATTGATCTCTAATGTGTGTTAACTCATTTCACTGCAAACTATACTTTGGATATATGTATTGTATGGGTTTCCTCTACTTCCTTGATAGCAATGAGTTTTATAGGTTTCTGGAGGCGTTTGTTCCTCCCTTTAAAGATTGCGGTTTTCATCATTCTCACTAAATTGAGAGGAAAAGAAAAAATAATGATTTCAAAAACTTTTCTCACTATTAAGAGGAAAAGAAAAAGAATGGTTTAAAAATAGCAGTGTACTTGGATTATTCTTAAGTTTATTGTTGAGTTTAAAGATATTTTAATTGAGTCTGTTATTTGAATGATCAGATTCCATGAATACTAATACAAGAATGATTGTGCTTTATTTTCATAAATCAGATTCAATTCAGTCGACATTAATGATAAATATTTTACAGTTCAGTTTTTTGCTATTTAAAATTGCTCTTAGAATCATTGACTCAAAATGAAAGGAAACAAATATAATTATTCAGATTAAAACTATCTTAAAATGATCCTTTTAATTTGCTTTAGAAGCAAGCAGCATCCCAAGAAAAGTTAGAAAATGAGATAGCTTCAATGAGAAAGCAAATGGAACTCAGAATTAAAGATCTGGAATATGAGCTCTTTAAGAAAACTTTTCACGAAACTTTTAACTTAAGAGAATTGGAAAAATACAAGCAACTCTACCGAGAAGAAGTGAAGGCTAGAGAGTCATTGGCAAATAAACTTCATAAGAAAGTCAAAACAGAATCATAGAAAAGAAAGTTAGCTGATTAATTTGCCTAGAAAGCATAATTTTTGTGGAGCCAAGATCATCAGAGGAGTAGGAAAGTGTAAGCCAACTAGAGAGTATACTTTTTGAAAATGATGTTAGTAAATGAACTTATCTTCTCAAAATGTTAGTACACGACAATTTGCATGTCTCCATTGTTTGGTGTTCCATGATGTGATTTTTATTCACCTGTATATTTTCCATGAATCAGATATCCTGGTCTTTAAGTTAATTGTTTGAAGCTTTCTTTTTTTATTATTTTATTTTGTTTTTCTTTTTTTTTAATTTATTTTTTATCGTAGTTATTTTCAAATTGGATTCAGAAGTGCTGATCGATATGCATGCATGTACCCCAATGTTCATAGTGGCACTTTCTACAATAGCCAAACATGGAAAGAGCCTAAATGTCCATCACCTGATGAGTGGATCAAGATGTGGTATATATATATATATATATATATATATATATACAATGGAGTATTACATGGCAACGAGAAAGAATGAAAACTGCCCGTTTGTAGCAAAGTGGATGGATCTCGAGGGTGTCATGCTAAGCATAATAAGTCAGGCAGAGAAGGACAGATACCATATGTTTGCACTCATAGATCTAACAGGAGAAACCTAACACAGGACCATAGGGAGGGGAAGAGGGTAAGGTTTCTAACTTAGAAGCATATTACCATGGAATTGCTTGTCAGAATGACTCTAAATAGAAATGTCAATGAGCTTATTTTTGGAAGACTACATCTGTAAGCCAAAAGGTCAATACTCATCCTGGCAGCTTGGTAAAGTTATTTTCTTGATTGTGCTCGTTGATATTATTACTAGAGTGGCCTTGAGACATATTATCCTTTATAGTTTGTCTCCTTTACACAAAAGCATACCTGTGAAATACAGAAAGACTCACACAGGGCTGAAGGGTAGTATAACTCCCAAAGTGGCTCCAAATAGCACCATGGTGGGAG
>NC_043709.1:83829091-83835352 GCF_006229205.1 Suricata suricatta
GAATAAGAGCCCAGGGCCAGATGGCTTTCCAGGGGAATTCTACCAGACATTTAAAGCAGCGCTAATACCCAGTCTTCCCAAACTACTCCAAAAAAGAGAAATAGAAGGCAAACTTCCAAACTCATTCTACGAAGCCAGCATCACCTTGATACCCAAACCAGACAGAGACCCAGCAAAAAAAGAGAACTACAGACCAATATCCTTAATAAATATAGAGGCAAAAATACTCAACAAGATACTAGCAAATCAAATTCAACAGCATATAAAAAAATTATCCATCATGATCAAGTGGGATTCATTTCTGGGTTACAGAGCTGGTTCAATATTCACAAATCCATCAATGTGATACACCACATGAACAAAAGAAAAGATAAAAACCATATGATCCTGTCGATAGATGTAGAAAAAGCATTTGACAAAATACAGCACCCTTTCTTAATAAAAACCCTTGAGAAAGTCAGAATAAAAGGAACTTACTTACACATCATGTTGAAACTTGTAATAAATATAAAATAGGGGAAATAAACTGAACTATTTTATTAGGAATAAAACACCTATGAATACATTATCATGAAGTATATATTATAGCATACTATTGTTTTCAAAAGTTTCTTGTAATGAAATAGGATACTACTTGAAGCAAACTGTTACTTTTCGCAAAAGTAGGTGATTCGATATCCAAAATATCACCTCTGAACTGGCGACACTTGTCCTCCTGTCCACTAGCCGAAGTGTTAAACTAACCTATTAATCTATCAAGGCAGTGAAATAACTGTTCCAAAGCAAAACATAGGGTGTTAGGAGCAATGCTTTTCAGATGATGGAAAGCTCAATTTCCGCAAAAAATAATAAAAGCCTCTCATTTGGATGAGGTATTATGAGTATCACTATTTGTAGGAACAAATGCATTTCATTAAGAATATTATTTTATCCAATAATAAAGCAAGCAAAAATGCCACCATCCCCCAAGCCCATCCCCCAAATGTATGTGCTTTTAAGATCCTCTAGACTTTCCATGAATGTACAGGTTTGGTTTTTAAAAAATATATATACATACATGGAGAACATAGTAGTAATAATAAAAACAATAAAATATATAGAAATACATACACAAATGTATTTCAAAATAATTAAAGAAAATACCTCAAAATTCACTTTCTTACTAGCCATGTCTATCTCCCTTTGTTTGCAAAGGCGGTTATTTAGAATTCCAACTTGTAATTCTCTGGCATTCTGTTCTCGAGAAAGTTGCCAGCGAGTGTCATTTTGCTCTTCTACAATTAGACACATATTTCATTACGATCTGGTCTCATACCATTAACAAAAAGTCAAAAGTTGAAGAGAACTTCAAAACAGTGTTTAAAGGAACATGATCTCATGATTTATTTTAAACCTAAATAATATACATTGAATCAAAGGGATACTATAAAATATACGTATATATACCATATAATATTGATGAAAATACACAACTTTTATCAAAACTAATTTACCGTATTCAACTGAGTTTCTACAATCGATTGCAGTGTGGACTTCTAACAGGGATTTCCGGTTGTAGTTTCATTTCAATTTCTTTAGCATATCGCTCTTGTGTTCTTGGTGAATTCTCCATATTTTCTCATAGAACTTCTCAGCAAGGCTTCTTTCTCCTTCTTGTGTGAAAGCAAATCTGCAATGAAATGTATTTAACATTTGTTTTGTTAGAAATTAAAAGCTCAGTTTATAAGTCAGTTCCACATATGTTGGCTTATTATCCCAATGAAATTTCTGTGTTCTCCAATTTGTTTCCTTTCCAGGGCTCATGTTTTTAATTTCTCACATCAACCTCTTCCAAACGACAGACACCATTGAAAAGAAGCCACGAGAAAGTAGTACGCAACTTAGTTTTAGTCAGTAATAACTCTTGTAGAGATTGTAGGGAAGGAATTTTGAAATTATTCAGGAAAGTCAGAGTTGAAAATTACCCTTTTCCCTAAAGTTATAAATATTCCTCCATAGGACAGATAGTTCCTAATTAAAATGAGAAGTTGCTATTTATAAACAAATTTATAAATTCACTAGAAATGAAATTTCAACTTCACAAGACATGACAGGTCCCTCCAACAACGATTTGCACTGGAAGACAGGATCTGCAGATGTGCTTTCCATAGCACACACATGTGGATGACTGTCATCCAAGACGGGGCCAGTTGGTCTCATATCTGTTGCCTTAGACTTTTTGTTTCTTCTTCCACAATACTTGCAACTTACCTTGCTGATTATTACCCATTTAATGAATCATTTAGAAATCCCTTTTAGAACATAGGATCCTTATGAATTAAGTAAACAATAAAGATAATATGTGTTTTCAGCATAAGCTTTTGAATTAATTTTATCTACTTATGACAGAGATGTTGAAAAAACTTAGCAGTAATCACTTTTCATATTACCTCTTTTTAGTGTTTATTCATTTTTGAGAGCTAAAGAGTGAGCAAACAAAGGAGGAACAGAGAGAGAGGGAGACAGAAAATCTGAACTGGGCTCCACACTAACAGCAGAGAGCCCTATGCAGGGCTCAAACTCATTAACCCTGAGCTCAGGACCTGAGCCAACGTTGGACGCTGGACTGACTGAGCCACCCAGGCACCCCCGTTTTACTTTTTTTTTTTAATTGAGAGAGAGATAGCACAAGTGGGCAAGGGTGGAGAGAGAGAAAGAGAGAGAGAGAATACCACAAGGGGCAGAGAGAGACAGAGAGACAGAGAGAGAGCAAAGAGAAAAGCAAGGCTCACCCTAAGTGGGGCTCGTGCTCCCCTGAAGGAGGGCTCGAGTCCCCCCAACGCAGGGCTCAAACTCATGAGATCATGACCTGAACCAAAGTCAGATGCTTAACCAACTAGTTGAGCTAACCAGGTGCCCCCACTTTACTTTTTCATCCCTGCATATGTTAAGAGAAAAAATGAATACATTTTTGAAAACTTTTGTGTCTTGAGAAAAATGATCATTTTATATTCTGTTGGTAGGTATATATATTAATATAAATTTTCCTGAGAATAATTTCACAGTATGGATCAAAGGCCTTCTTTAAAAAGTGTTATACTTTAATCAAATCATACTATAGTGAAGAATTTATTTCAAGTAAGTAGCCAGAAACATAGGAACAGATTTATATAAAAGACATTCCTTACAGCATTAACTAAATACAGAAAATTGAGAAACAAGCAAAATTCAATCTGTTAGATAATGAGGCTTCCATAGGGTGGACTTTGATATGGCCATTAAGATTACGAATTGGAATATCCATTAAATTATTAGAGGTATTCACTGTTATAAACTTGCTGTATTATTTCCATGAATCTCACACTTCACAACACAAAAGAAGTTTCCCTTCCTGTAAAATCCCAGAAGGGAAGTTAGTACTTACAAAACTTCCCCTACACATCGGGAGTGAAAAAGTAAACAGTTCAAATATTTCTTTAAAACCAAGATGCTATACCTGAACAAGCAGAGGTCACGTTCCAATTTCATGTTTTGATGCTCTGTGATTTCACTTCTTTTGCTTCGGCTAGCTCCTTTTCTAATGCATTGCCTTCTTTTTTCACTTTCTTAATTTTTTTCTTAAGATGTTCACAGCGACTTTTTTCAATATCAATTAAGTCTTCATATACACGAGAAGCAATCTCCATTTTCAATAAGGAAAGAGAATCTGCATCATAGAAGAAACAAAAACAGATATAAAATAGAGGAGTATTTTTTCAATCCAAAGGACTGTGCATTTTCAATTCACTCATTCACACATTGAATAAGTATGTCCCTTCAATGTAAGACATGACACTAAGCTCTACAGATAAAACCGAGAAGACCCCTGGCTACTGTTTCGCTTAATGTCTAGTGAAGGAGAAAGACAACTAAAACGGTTATTATCAGTTTAGATAGTTCCTATTGGAAAATAGAGTTCTATGATCATAACTTGAAACTGATTGCACCCAAGGAAGATTTCCCTGAGGAGAGATAACCATGCTGAGGAATGAAGGATAAGCAATAAGCAATTAAACAAAGGAGGAAGGAGATCACTCTAGATAGTCTAGAGCACATGCCAAAGTTCCACTGTAAACTGCTTCTGGCCAGGAGGGAGTGACACGTCCTGATTTTATCTTCCTACCTGAAGCAAGCAAAAGCAAAACAGACAAAATACTCTTTCAAAGGATTTTCAAGACACAGGACTTCAGGCAATGAAGGACAATGGTCCATGAAAACAAAACAAATTAGCCTAATATATGAGGCTCACTGTTGTGAGAGAATTTTTAGGCCACGACACAGGAGGAAAAAAAAAAAACAGAAGACTGACATGAGACTCATACTCACCAATGGTGAGGTTGTGACCTGAGCTGAAATCAAGAGCTGGACACTTAACCGATTCAGCCACCCAAGCGCCCCTCTCATTCTCTTTTGATTTCTGAGGAATGAAGTTGATAATGGTAGGATCTTGTTGATACAATATGTAAAATAACCTATCCTTCTCAATGATTATTGTGATTCCTCTGTACTAACGCTAGCTCTCTGTACAAAACAGCCTCCCTGGCATTGCCGCACACTCGCTAAGTGTTGCAGTTCTTCTTATTTGCCACTTGTTCACAGGACCAGGAAAGTATGGTAGATTTCCCAGTTTTGATGATGGCTCATTTTTTAATGAGACCAATCACTATGTCATAATATTTACTAAATGTAATCCATGTGCAAAAATTATAGAAAAGATCCATTTGATTAGCAAGTGCCATTTGTTACTAGACGTTTCTGGAGGAAACTTAACATAGTAACTTAAAAGTCTTTTTTTCTTGGGGCACCTGGGTGGCTCAGTTGGTTAACCATCTGACCGTGGCTCAGGATATGATCTCGTGGTTCATGAGTTTAAGTCCCATATCGGGCTCTCTACTGCCAGTAGTGGAGCCTGCTTTGGATCCCTTGTCTCCCTCCTTCTGCTCCTCTCTTGTTCACTGTTTCTCTCTCTAAAATACACAAACATTTAAAAAATATGTTTTTCTTATTTATACAAAGATATCATATGGTATTTTAGGAATCATGACTAAAAAAAAGAATTACTGGGTCGCCAGGTTGTCTCAGGCGGTTAAGTGTCCAGCTTTGGCTCAGGTCATGATCTCACGATTCGTGGGTTCAAGCCCCGCGTTGGGTTCATTGGTGACTACTAGCTCAGAGCCTGGAGCCTGTTTTAGATTCTGTATCTCCCCCTCATTCTGACCCTCCCTGCTTACACTGTCTCTCTCTATTTCTCAAAAATAAATAAAAAACACTAAAAAATTAAGAAAAAAAAGAATTTCCATTTGCATAATATTGCTTCATAATTTCAATTACCTATATTTAACTTCTTAATAATTCTGAATATTAGACTATGAAGAAAAAAATTCAGAAAGAAAAAATACACATGCAGTTTACACATCGGTGTTTTTTTCCTCATTGTCCTTTCATTATCCAAACTTCCTTACTCTGTCTTTACCTGAGTTAGGACAACCAAGAGCAATTCACTACGGAAAGTCTTACCTGGAGAGCAACTTTGGGAGGAAGATGTTGATGTGTGGTCTTCTTGATAACTGGATACTCGCTGGTAATGCCTATGTATAAGAAAGGGTGATAAATAATATTACTACTTTAATATTGATATGAAAGGCATTTACCAAAGATATCAAATTCTTAGAGTATGTCAAATAATATTAGAGCCAATACCAAAACTTGAGTTACCCCATATACTTCAAATGTGTACGTTCTATAAACTTTTCATTAAGCATGTAGCTAAAGAAGAAAAAACCATAAGATGAACCAGTCATGAATTCAGTACATTGTAGCTTAGTCAATTAGAATTAGCTTGCCATAATGGAAAGTGTCTTGAACTCAGAAGTCCTAGCTCTACAACCAATAGCTATTTCTTCTTGGATAAACCACTTCTGTTTGCTCAAAGTCTTCAGCTATAAAACAAGTATCTTACTGCCTTATTTTATAAGATTGATAAGAGAATTTCATGAGATATGATACCAAAAACATGGCCTCTCAGGCAAGGTGGTACCCGTTACGCAGGGAAGGGCAATCTAAGATGTTCCATGACCTAAGAAAAGACACTCCACAGGATTTTAAGCAGGGGTACAGGAGCACCTGGGTGGCTCAGTCAGTTAAGCATCTACCTCTTGATCTCAGCATGGATGCTGATCTCAGGGCCATGAGTTCAAGCCGCATGCCAGGCAGCATGCTGGGTATGGAGCCTACTTTTTTTTT
>NC_043709.1:83835452-83842333 GCF_006229205.1 Suricata suricatta
ATTTTCCATATATTTTTTATTTCTTCTCTAATTGCCTGATTAGCCTAATCATTCTTTAGTAGGGTGGTTTTTAACATCCACATTTTTGGAAGTTTCCCAGACTTTTTCCTGTGGATAATTTCAAGTTTCATTGCTTGTGATCTAAAAGTGTGCATGCTATGATTTCAATTCATTTATATTTATGGAGGGCTGCTTTATGCCCCAGTATGTGATCTGTCTTGTAGAATGTGCCATGTGCATTCGAGAAGAAGTAAATTTCCTAGCTTCAGAATGCAGAGTTCTAAATATATGTACCAATTCCATATGTTCCAATGTGTCGTTCAGGTCCATTGCTTCTTTAGTGATTTTCTGTCTGGTTGATCTGTCCATTGCTGTCAGTGGAGTCCTCAAGTCCCCTGCAATTAGCACATTCTTATCAATAAGATTGTTTCTGTCTGTGATCCATTGTTTTATGTATTTGGGCACTCTCGAATTTGGCGCATATATATTTATAATTGTTAGCTCTTCCTGATGGAGAGATCCTGTAATTGTTATATAATGTCCTTCTTCATCTCTTGTTACTGCCTTGACTTTAAAGTCCAATTTGTCTGATATAAGTATGGCTACTCTGGCTTTCTTTTGGCTTCCAGACGCATGATAGATATTTCTCCGTCCCTTTACGTTCAATCTAAAGGTGTCTTCAGGTCTAAAATGAGTCTCTTGTAGAGAGCAAATAGATGGGTTTTGTTATTTGATCCATTCTGCTACCCTGTGTCGTTTGGTTGGAGCATTCAGTCCATTTACATTCAGTGTTCTTATTGAAAAATGTGGGTTTAGATTCATTGTGTTCTCCAAAGAATTCATGTTTATAGTGGTGTCTCTGGTACTTTGTATTCTTTACAACATTTCCCTCATAGAGTTCCTCTTAGGATTTCTTGTAGCGCTGGTTTGGTGGTGATGAATTTTCTCCATTTTTGTTTATTTGGGAACACCTTTATCTCTCCTTCTATTTTGAATGACAGACTCACTGGATAAAGGATTCTTGGTTGCCTATTTTTTCTGTTCATCACATTGAAGCTTTCCTGCCATTCCTTCCTGGCCTGCCAAGTTTCATTATTAGATAGGACTGTAACCACTCTGATAGGTTTCCCTTTAATATGAAGAGGAAGTAAAAGTTATTGCAGCAGTAAATAATCTCATGATTTTCTAAGAGATGTATAAATTTACCCTTATTTACTACCAGTATTTTGAAATATAAGACTTCTTTTGTATTGTTGTGTTTATACTAAAGAAGTAGCAGTCTAAGCAACGAGTCCAAGAGCACTCGTTGTGGGGTGAGAACGCCTGGAGAAAGTCTTGCAGCTCACGTTTTTCATCTCTCCATTCTAGTATTGTGATAACCAAATGAGCTCCCTGATGCGTATAGAAGTGTTTCTAGTACCTGCCTAGATGTGTCAGTTATCAATAGATCTAATTCTTATAACTGACTGTAGAAATGTTTGAAAAGCAGATATCTATGAAATATAGCCAGGAAGAAAGAATTTTAGGAAATGTAATGTGTCCAAGAGTATGCAGAGCCAAAGATTTGACTGAGGGGTAGCTGTGTTAGCTATCAGACTGTGAACTCCATCTCTGAATGTAGTCAGATTTATGGATCTTTTATTGCAGGCCTTGTGGTTTGTTGTAAAGCAGAGAAGGGCCTTTCCAGTTTAAGAAATCTGAGATTCTTAAAATTTTTCCTATGAATTCTTTGTTACTTTCAAGCATTCATTATCTTCAATTAACATCTTGAACTTTTTGTAATTGATGCTTTTATAAAGTTTGAGACTTGGAGCAAACTTTATGTTTTTTCCATTTGGATATTCACATACTGCAATCTATCTCTCTTTCCTTTGTTTTTCTTTCTTCCTTCCTTTCTTTCTTCCTTCCTTCTTCTTTCCTTTCATCCTTTCCTCCTTTCTTCATTTGTTCGTGTTTATTGATTTACTTTTGAGAGAGAGTGCTAGCCAGGGAAGGGGCAGAGAGAGGGAAAGAGAGAATCCCAAGCAGGCTCTATACTGTCAGCACAGAGCCTAACGTGGGACTTGAACCCACAGAATCTGAGTGAAAATCGAGTCAGACACTTAACTGACTGAGCCACCTCGGCACCCCCTGCAGCCTTTTCATGATTGGTTATAGGTTCTGTCAGTGCCTCATTTCTTTTTATGGTCAAACAGTACTCCACTGTGGGCTACTGAACACTCTTTGTTCATTCCTCAGTTGATGGACCTTTGTGTTGTTGCCTGCTTTTGGCTATTTGTAATGCTGCTTATGAACATTCATTTAGTTATTGTGTGGACGTCTGTTTTTATTTCCCTGCCATCAGATTTTATCCTCTGAGTTAATTGGGCTGATGTCACCCTCACTCAGCATTTACTCACGCTGTCCTTACTGTCTTCTTAGTTTCTGTTCCACTTGCCTAAAGCTGCATTCTTCAGACCCAGCTCACAGTCTCATTCTCCATGAACTTTCTCTGACTTGTAACTCCCTTTGGCCTTATTGTCTTGACACTAGTCTGTGCAGAAGAAAGGAGTCCTTTATTTTACATTGTTTCCTTTTCCTCTACTTTCCTGTATTTATTTATGTAGTAAGGTTTTAATAAAAAAAGATCATATTCGTCTAAGAAAAGCAATAATTTATATACACATTTTGTCTAGCCAGTCAATGAACATTTGGGTTGTTGCACCTCTTGGCTATTGTTACTACGGCTGCTGTGAACGTTGGCATACAGATGTCTGGTTCCCTGCTACTATTTTTCAGGATGTTTAACAATTCCCCAAAGGATGAGTAATGATTTGATCTTTGAATTCTGACTTTCTCTTGTAATCTAAACTATTCAGTGAGGATTTTGAGAATGTGTGATTTTAATGGTGATTTGTTGTAATTTGTAGTTACAAATATGCAATTTATTGTTGTCATCATGAATGACTACTAGGTTGTTATGAAAAAGGTTTTTCTCAAAGAATGGACTTTTCTCTTGTTGGATGTCCTAAAGGAAAAGAAATGCAAGTGAAAAGGTCGAAATGGCTGCTAAGTTAGGGCCTTACTGAGTAACATAGTGCTCCTACCATTGCAAGTTCAGAAACTAATTTTTTTCCATTCACGTGAGTTAATCAGCCTTTCAGAGATTTAACAATTCAGTCTCACAAATGAATACTGTATAATTCAGGATTCTAAGTTATTGATCCCTAGTGAAACCGTGTAACTGTTTCCCAAGCAGAACAGTAATGTCCTGCCACTCTCACCCTCCTTTGTAGGAGAGGCCACTGCTGATTTCAGAGAAGACTACATTGTAAATCCTCAGTGGGAGCAATGAGGTAGACACACTGAACAGCTAGTTTCTTTCACTAACAGAAGCTATATACATGCAGATTTCATGAGACAGTTCTACCCATTCCGGGGGAACTAGAGCATTCTGTTGACTGATCCTTTTTGTGGCCGAAGAAACATTGAGAACTATTTTTTTCTAGACTTCTTATAAGTTAGTTACATTGCATTAGCGTGCTTCTCAGGCAAGTAATGTGACCCTATGTTGATAAGAAGTCTTCAGGGAAAGAGGGTGCTAGGAACAGTCCTGCTGCTGCGTCCTAAAGAAACCTTGAAGGTCTCAAAAAGTAAACTTTAGAAGAATATCTGAAAGTGATTCAGCTTCTTAAAATTAATGAGGGATTTTCTGTAAATTTCGATAGAAATGAATTAGGGTTATGACATGAAATTATTTGTCACTTGGAGGTCTGCCCATGTGAAACAAAAACTTAGACAGCTTCCCACCCACTCAGTCCATCTCCTTGACTTCTCTAGAAGGTTCTTACCTCATGAATCCCCAGGCCAGATAAGGGGATTTGGGTTAAGAGATTTGATGAACACAATTTTGAGGAGAAGCATCTGGACTGGGAAAAAGAGGTAGCTCTAGCCTACTGAACCTTCCTAACAACATAGCCAAGTATGTAATTACAATTACAAAAAGTTCAAAATGTTAATTGAAGATAATGAATGCATGAAAGTAACAAAGAATTCTGAAAGGAACTTCAGAAGAATTTCATAAACTGAGATCTCTATGGAATAAGAAATTCCTCAAAAGACACAAAGGCAAATAATTGATACCCAGCCCTTGTGAAAAACTTTCATGTTATAAAAGAAAAGCATGACAGAGTATGCTGGTCAGCATTCTAAGGGGAAGGGTGCCCCCTACGATTAAACAAGAAAAATCCACTCAAAGTAACACCAAAAAGAGTCTAAAATGTACAAGATTAGCTGTCTACAAAGGTAGTCCACATCAAGTAATGATTTGTGAGTGTGTGTTTGAGGATGTTGTCTATGAGGAACTAGAAGGAAATGCAAAAAATACAGATGGCCTCAGTAAAGGGGTCAAAGCTTTACAAAGGAAACGTAGCTTGGAGAATCTGGTTTAGAAGCCTTGATAGCATTTGCAAAGAATAGTCAGGGTCAAGGGCGAAATGTCAGGGGTTGCTGTCCTTTAGAAAGAAAATGGGGTTAGAAGAACAGAGGAAGGAGATGATCATTGTTATCAGCTGCTGCTGAGACGTGACGCAGGATAAGGACATTTAGGAAAATAGGGGCACCTGGGTGGCCAAACCAGTTGAGTGGCTGACTCTTGATTTTGACTCAGGGTATGATCAGAGAGTCATGGGATCCAGCCTTGCATTGGACTCTGCTCTGAGCATGGAGCCTGCTTGGGATTCTCTGTGTCCCTCTGTCCCTCTGTTGGGACCCAGTAGGCCAGAAACCTCCCGCATAGCACTCATGTGGCTTCTGTTCATCCTGTCTATGATTTTCTCGTTGCTTTGCAAAGAGACATATACTTTTAGGCTTTGAATCAACTCGGGTCAGTCAGTAACTCCAGCCTTCCCTTACTTTGTCTGCCAAAGATTTGCTTGTTATTGGATGAGCATCTTACCCTTGAATAACTGATGAAGGGCCTTAAGGAATGTAAATCTACTCATAGAATTCTTCAGGCTCATCTTCCCCTTGGAGGCAGACTATTATTAGGGAATCCTTCCCTTTTAATGACTTGATTGTTCCTTTTATTTACTACTGTCCTGATAAAAATGACCTTTTCCAGAGCATGTCTTTACTTCAGGGACCTTGAACTATGTAACCATTAAAGAAATGATGTAATCACCCATGGTATATAAGACCATATCATAATAAAGTGTGGCTTTACCACCATCCACATTGTCTGTCTGGTCTCTCTTGGCCATCTTGTCTGTCTAGTCCGTCTTGTCTGTCTGCTTTTCTAGAGATATTGCGCTGACACCAACCCCTACTTGGGACCTTTCGACTGGGGTGCGTGGGCTGGTCCCCCACATCCCTCTGTCCCTCTAACCCAGCTGTGCACTTTGTCTTTCTAAAATAAATTTTAAAAAAATTTTTTTAAGTTTAACCTTTTGAGGAACTGCCAGACTGTTTTCCAAAGTGGCAGCAACATATCGTTTTCATCAGCAGTTTTTGAAGGTTCTCATTTTTCCTGATTCTTGCCAATGTTTGTCATTATTTGTTGTTTTTATTATGGTGATTCTAGTGGGTGTGAAATGGCATCTTGTGGTTTTTATTTGCATTTTTCTTATAACTAATGACCTTGAACATGTCTCTTTTTATGCGATTATTATCCATTCTATATCTTCTTCAGAGAACTAATCAATTCTTTCGCTCATTTTTATATTGGATTATCTTTTCATTATTGAGAGTTATTTCAATGTCCTAAATACCAATCCCTTATCAGACATGGGATTTTCAGTTATTTTGTCATATTTAGTAGCTTGCCATTTCACTTTCTTGATGGTGATATTAGAAGCATAGAAGTTTTTAATTCTGATGAAATAGACTTCATGTGCTTTTGTCTTTTGCTGTCATATCTAAGAAACCATAGCCAAATCCAGTCACAAACATAAACACCTATGCCTTTCTTCTAAGAGTTTTATAATTTTAGCTCTTAGATTTTAGTTAATTTTGAATATATGCTATGAGGTAGAGTTCTAATTTTATTCCTCTGCATGTGGATATCCATTTGCCTGGTCATTTGTTAGAAAGATTATTCCTGTTCCATTTAATTGTCTGGCACCCTTGTAGAAAATTGGTTCACTATAATGTGAGAGTTTATTTTTAGTTCTCGATTTTAATACATCAGTCACGATGTCTGTCCTTATGCCAGTAGCCAATCAAATTTGATGAACACTCTTTCCAAGTTATCTTACAAATTACCAGTCACTATGTAATGATAAGAAGTCAGTGTCATAGAATTCAGCTTCACTTCTCTAGAGATTTTTGCTTCTTGAAAGGACCCTTTTGCTAGCCTATGCCTTGCTGACCCCATGACTCAATGTGAGTCAGGCTCAGAAAGATAGAATCCTGTTTCTGTAGTCTGTTCTATTCTTATTTACTTTTTATTTTTATTTTTATTTTCAAGCATGCCTAGAGTGGAGAGGGATGGGGAGGGGGAGGGAGGGAGAGAGCGAGAGGGAGAGAGAGAGAGAGAGAGAGGGGGAGGGAGGGAGACGGAGAATTTTCAGCAGGCTCCAAACTCAGTGTGGAGGCTGACATGGGTCTTGACCCCACGATCCTGGAATCATGACCTGAGAGTTCAATGTCAACTGATTGAGCCACCCAGGTGCCCCTTCTGTTTAAACTTTTTGTCCCTCATTCAGTGCCTCCCACTTCCATTTCCATCAAATCTTGGTCATAGGATCTATTGACTCAGAGTATACTACTGACTTCATTATATTTTATTCTCTCATATGCATAGACTCACCCATAGTTTTCACCTACTAGGAAGGAAAAGATTAACTCTGGGTTGCTCATCTTTCCTGTTTTGAAATCTTGGTAACCCACTATCTCTCAATTTA
>NC_043709.1:83842433-83844739 GCF_006229205.1 Suricata suricatta
AATTCAAGTTTTGGTATTGGCTCTAATATTATTTGAAATACTCTTAAGAATTTGATATCTTTGGTAAATGTCTTTCATATCAGTATTGAAGTTGTAATATTATTTATCACCCTTTCTTATACATAGGCATTACCAGCGAGTATCCAGTTATCAAGAAGACCACACATCAACATCTTCCTCCCAAAGTTGCTCTCCAGGTAAGACTTTCCGTAGTGAATTGGTCTTGGTTGTCCTAACACAGGTAAAGACAGAGTAAGGAAGTTTGGATAATGAGAGGACGATGAAGAAAAAACACCGATGTGTAAACTGCATGTGTATTTTTTCGTTCTGAGGTTTTTTCTTAGTAGTCTAATATTCAGAAGTGTTTAAGTAGTGAATTGTAGGTACCTGAAACTATGAAGCAATATTATGCGAATAGAAATTCTTTTTTTAAATCATGATTCCTAAAATGCCATATGATATCTTTGCTAAATAAGAAAAGCATATCTTTTATATGCTTGTTTATTTTAGAGAGAGAAAGAGTGAGCAGGAGAGGAGCAGAAGGAGGGAGACAGGGGATCCAAAGCAGGCTCCACTACGGGCAGTAGAGAGAGCCCCCATATGGGACACAAACTCATGAACCACGAGATCATATCCTGAGCCAAGGTCAGATGGTTAAGCAACTGAGCCACCCAGGTGCCCCAAGGAAAAAAGATTTTTCAGTTACTCTGCTTTAAAAGTTTCCTCCAGAAATGTCTAGTAACAAATGGCACTTGCTCTACAAATGGAACTTTTCCATAATTTTTACACATAGATTACATTTAGTAAATATTATGACATAGTGATTGGTCTCATTAAAAAATGAACCATCATCAAACTGGGAAATCTACCATAAGTTCCTGGTCCTGTGAGCAAGTGGCAAATAAGAGGAACTGCAACACTTAGCGAGTGTGCAGCAATGCCAGGGAAGCTGTTTTGTACAGATAGCTTGCGTTAGTACAGAGGAAACACAATAATCATTGAGAAGGATAAGTTATTTTACATATTGTGTCAACAAGATCTCACCATTATCAACTTCATTCCTCAGAAATCAAAACAGAATGAGAGGGGTCTTGGGTAGCTGAGTCAGTTACGTGTCTTGCTCTTGATTTCCACTCAGGTCACAACCTCACCATTGGTGAGTTCAAGGCCCATGTCAATCTTCTCTGGGTCTCTTTGCTGACAGCCCAGAGCCTGCTTGGGATTTTCCCTTTTCCTCTCCCTCTGCCCCTCCCCTGTGCATGCATGCTCTGTCTCTCTCAAGATAAATAAACATTTAAAAGCAACAACAAAACAACAAATCTAGAACGAGATGCTGATTTCTTTACAATTGTCATGACACTGTGTTTTTGTAGAATTAGATATTCTCTTGCCATTAGACACAAGATTATCATGCTAAATATTCTAATAGGGTGCTTGGGCTTAAGAGATTATAATCAAAACACAAAAATGTTCCACAATAGCAAAAATGCTCCCTATATGTGGCACCTGGTGTGTTGTACAGTCCGATATGTATGAAGGTAGCTTTCACTTTGTAGGCTGTTAGGTTGGTTTTTCAAGCTACAAGAAACTCAACGATAGAATAGACATGAGTTTTGATCTTTAAGGTGCTGGTCATAGAATAGAGCTGACCCGTGGTTTTTACAACAGAATAATTGTTGTGCTTCTTCAAAATGATTTAGCAATAACTAGTAAGTGTCTTTTAGTGTCTAAGTGTTATTCTCATGTCATCGAATACAAACATTCAAGAAACACAGTCTCTACCCACTAGGAGTTTGCTATTGCCACTGTCATTTTTTTCCCCATAATATTTTATTGTCAAATTGTTTTCCATACAACACCCAGTGTTCTTCCCCTTAAGTGCCCTCCACCATCACCACCACCTCTTTTCCCCCCTCCCCCTTCCCCTTCAACCCTCAGTTCATTCTCAGCATTCAATCGTCTCTCAAGTTTTGCGTCCCTCTCTCTCCCCAACTCTCGCCCTCCTCCGCTCCCCCTGGTTCTCCATTAGGTCTCTCTTGTTTTCCTGCTAGACCTATGAGTGCAAACATATGGTTTCTGTCCTTCTCTGCCTGGCTTACTTCACTCAGCATGACACCCTCAAGGTCCATCCACTTTCTTACAAAGGGCCACATGTCATTCCCTCTCATTTCCATGTAGTACTCCATCGTGAATATATACCACATCTTCTTGATCCATTCGTCAGGTGATGGACATTTAGGCTCCTTCCATGTTTTGGCTATTGTTGACATTGCTGCTATGAACATTGGGGTACATGTGCTCCTATG
>NC_043709.1:83844839-83862051 GCF_006229205.1 Suricata suricatta
TCAGGTGATGGACATTTAGGCTCCTTCCATGTTTTGGCTATTGTTGACATTGCTGCTATGAACATTGGGGTACATGTGCTCCTATGCATCAGCAGTTCTGTCTCTCTTGGGTAAATCCCCAGCAATGCCACTGTCATTTTTATGATTTACTCTAGTTAGTGCTTCTATGTGCCAGAGTCTTGTAGAGCTTATAATTATCACGGTTATTTTCTAATCAGCGTATGCTCCAGTTACCTTAATTTCATGGTGAGTTTTCCAAGACTGGGTAGAATCTAAGGTAAGTATGCAGAGTGAGGAGTAATTTTGCCAGCTAAAGAGGCAGAATGATGATGTTTGGCAGGAGGTACATCTATCACGATTCCATGTTGGGTGGAGTAAACAGCAGTGCAAAGGCTAAGGTGTACAAGTCACTTTGCAGGATTCGTGAGCAGTTCCGTTTTGCTGGTACAAAAAGTGTGCCATGGGAATGGTTGGGTATGAGGTGCATACATAGCTAAGACAAGCTTATGAAGCGTTTTCAGTGCTGTAGAAAGGAGTAGATTTTATGCTGTAGGCCTTGGGAAACTTATCAGGTAGAATGCTTTTAATGGAAAATAATAGGTGACTTACAACAGTGACTGACACAGTAGGAACTGGAATTGTTTGGCTGGGTCGGTGATGTCATCAGGATTCCAGTTGTGTCCCATTCAGTCTTGGCGTTGGTTGTATTTTTATTTCTCCTCTCCTGGTCAGCTCGTGAACAGCTCCAGACATCATATTCTCACATGACCATGCCAGGGCTGGAAGGACTGTTTTTCTTTATATGTTTGGCTTGGGTTTTATTTGTTTTTCTTTTTCTAGTTTCTAAAACCGAACGTCATTGATTTGAGAACTTTCTTCCTTTTTAACATGTACATTGAGTTATATCAGTGTTCATGTGAGTGCTACTAAAGTAGGATTCTACAGACTCTAAAATGTATTCATTGTCATTGAGTTCAGAATTCTTTCTAAGTTCTTTCCTCACTACCTTTTTGACCCAGAAATTATTGAGATGTGTTATTTAGCTCTCAAATATGTGTATTTTCCAGAGATATTTTTATTCTTGATTTCTAATTTGATTGCTGTGTGGTCAGGGAACAGTTTTATGACTTCAGTCTTTGGACTTATTCCTTTTATTAAGATTTATTTTATGACCCCAAATATAGTCTTGTAGGGTTAAGGTTCCATGGATATTTGCGAAGAACGGTGGTGGTCAGGCCTACAGTGTCCTTGCTGATGTTCTGTCTATTGAGATATCCGACTGTCATTGTGAATTTGCCTATGTCTCTCTTCAGTTGTATCAATTTTTGCTTCTTGTATTTTGTAGCTATTAATAGATTTAGGATTGTTATTCACTGACCTCTTTTTTATTAAAACTGATCTATTATTTATTGCTGTGTTTTGCTTTGAAAACTATTTGGTCTGGTATTAATATAGCCACTCCAGCGCAGCCTTCTTTTGTCAGGTGTTAGTGTGGTGTATCAAATTTCTATCTTTCTAACCAATTTTTGTCCTTACTTTTAAAGTGCATTGTTTACTGAGTGGCATACAGTTGGGTCTTCCTTTTTCTATCCATTCTGACAGTGTGCCTTTTAATTGAGGCTTTCGGACCATTTTCTTTTAATGTGATTATTGATATAGCTGATTCAATCTGTCCTCGTGCTGTTTGATTCCCATTTGTCCTATCTGCTCTTTGTTCCCTTTCTCTTCTGTTTCTGCTGTGTTTTCATCTAGTGATTTCTTATGATTGATTCATTTATTTACTTATTCATTTATTTAGGCTTACTAGCTCTAACTTTTTAGATTTGTTATTTTAATGCTTGGCTTAGGGTTTATGGTATATGACTTAAGCATCACAGTCTACCTTCCAATAATGTTATACTCACACCATATACAGTTTAAGAAAATTATAATAGTTTACTTCCATTTCTACTTTCGTAGACAGATCTTTCCTGAATCTGTGGTATTATAGTTTTCATGAATTTTAGAAAACTTTTGGCTGTTTTTTCTAAATATTTTTTTCCTGTCCCTTTCCCCTGCCTCTTTGGGCAATTGTGTATTTCCCAATTGAGGTTTTCTCACAGTTTTCCAATGTTAAACTTTAGTGTTTTAATTTGTGATGTCTAATATTTGTTTATTTCTCTCCTTGGTATTTTTCATGTCTAGCATAGTTATCTCTGTAAGTCCTATTTGGAATTTAAGAAATAGCTTCTATGCCTCAACTTGTCTCTTCAGGCTTTGTTTGGAGACATCCTTAAGTTACCTACAGTTTGATCCGTCAGGCTTGCTCTCACGAATTATTCGATGAATCCAGAGGAGTGGTCAGCCTAAGGCACCTTATGAGTTTTCCCATCCTAGCAAATGGGAATAGATACTACCCCTCCTGCTGTGTGAGTACCAGGCGGTGTTTCCTCTCCTCTTTTCAGGTGTCTTTTTTCTCATGGTCACAAGTAACTTCCTTACATGAATGCATTGGTGGTTATTCTGCTGCATATCCAAGGGGAGCCCTCTACAGATCGCCAGGGCTCTTTCTGGGTTCTGCTTTCTCCTCTCCTGTATGTCTGACCTGCCATCTCTATGTGCGTTGAATTCACCCGACTCTCAGTTTCATCCCCTCAATTCGAGGAGTCTGGTGGCGTCTAAATTTTTTCCTCCTGTGTCTTGGCCTGACAATTCTCTCAAGGCAGGGAGCTTGGGCATGTGTTAGGCTAACTTGTTTTGTTTTCAGGGACCATTGTCCTTCATTGCCTGAAGTCCTATGTCTTGAAAATCCTTTGAAAGAGTATTTTATCTGTTTTGCTTTTGCTTGCTGCGGGGGTAGGAAGATAAAATCAGGACGTGTCACTCCCTCCTGGCCAGAAGCAGTTTACAGTGGAACTTTGGCATGTGCTCTAGACTATCTAGAGTGATCTCCTTCCTCCTTTGTTTAATTGCTTATTGCTTATCCTTCATTCCTCAGCATGGTTATCTCTCCTTGGGGAAATCTTCCTTGGTGCAATCAGTTTCAAGTTATGATCATAGAACTCTATTTTCTAGTAGGAACTATCTGAACTGATAATAATCGTTTTAGTTGTCTTTCTCCTTCACTAGACATTAAGCGAAACAGTAGCCAGGGGTCTTCTTAGTTTTATGTAGAGCTTAGTGTCATGTCTTACATTGAAGGGACATACTTATTCAATGTGTGAATGAGTGAATTGAAAATGCACAGTCCTGTGGAATGACAAAGTACGCCTCTATTTTATTTCTGTTTTTGTTTCTTCTCTGATGCAGATGCTCTTTCCTTATTGAAAATGGAGATTGCATCTCTTGTGTATGAAGACTTAATTGATATTGAAAAAAGTCACTGTGAACATCTTAAGAAAAAAGTTAAGAAAATGAAAAAAGAAGGCAATGCATTAGAAAAGGAGCTAGCCGAAGCAAAAGAAGTGAACTCGCAGTTAGAGTGTCAAAACATGAAATTGGAACGTGACCTCTGCTTGTTCAGGTATAGCGTCTTGGTTTTAAAGACATATTTGAACTGTTTACTTTTCCACTCCCGATGTGTAGGGGAAGTTTTGTAAGTACTAACTTCCCTTCTGGGATTTTACAGGAAGGGAAACTTTTTTTGCCTTGTGAAGTGTGAGATTCATGGAAATAATACAGCAAGTTTATGACATTGAATACCTCTAATAATTTAATGTACATTCCAACTCGTAATCTTAATGGCCATATCAAAGTCCACCCTATGGAAGCCTCATTACCTAACAGATTGAATTTTGCTGGTTTTTCATTTTTCTGTATTTTAGTTAGTGCTGTAAGGAATGTCTTTTATATAAATCTGTTTTTACGTTTCTGGATACCTACTTGAAATAAATTCTTCACTACAGTATGATTTGCTTAACGTATAACAATTTTTAAGGAAGACCTTTGATCCATACTTTGAAATTGTTCTCAGGAAAGTGTATATTCATTTATATGCCTACCAACAGAATATAAAATGGTTATTTTTCTCAAGACAAAAAAGTTCTCAAAAATTTATTTTTCTTAACATATGCAGGGATGAAAAAGTAAAGTGAGGTGCCTGGTTAGCTCAACTAGTGGGTTAAGCATCCGACTTTGGTTCAGGTCATGATCTCATGAGTTTGAGCCCTGCGTTGGGGGGACTCGAGCCCTCCTTCAGGGGAGCACTAGCCCCACTTAGGGTGAGCCTTGCTTTTCTCTTTCTCTCTCTCTGCCCCTTGTGCTATTCTCTCTCTCTCTCTCTCTCTCTCTCTCTCTCTGCCTCTCTGTCTCTCTCTGCCCTTCATGGTATTCTCTCTCTCTCTTTCTCTCTCTCCACCCTTGCCCACTTGTGTTATCTCTCTCTCTCAATTAAGAAACAAAGTAAAATGGGGGTACCTGGGTGGGTGGCTCAGTCAGTCCAGCGTCCAACGTTGGCTCAGGCTTTGAGCTCAGGGTTAGTGAGTTTGAGCTCCGCATCGGGCTCTCTGCTGTCAGTGTGAAGCCCAGTTCAGATTTTCTGTCTCCCTCTCTCTCTGCCCCTCCTTTGTTTGCTCACTCTTTAGCTCTCAAAAATGAATAAACACTAAAAAGAGGTAATATGGAAAGTGAATAATGATAAATTCTTTCAACATCTCTGTCATACGTAGATAAAATTAATTCAAAAGCTTATGCTGAAAACACATATTATGCTTTATTGTTTATTTAATTCATATGGATCCTATGTTCTAAAAGGGATTTCTAAATGATTCGTTAAATGGATAATAATCAGCAAGGTAAGTTGCAAGTATTGTGGAAGAAGAAACAAAAAGTCTAAGGCAACAGATATGAGACCAACTGGCCCAGTCTTGGATGACAGTCATCCGCATGTGTGTGCTATGGAAACCACATCTGCAGATCCTGTCTTCCAGTGCAAATCGTTGTTGGAGGGACCTGTCATGTCTTGTGAAGTTGAAATTTCATTTCTAGTGAATCTATAAATGTGTTGATAAATAGCAACTTCTCATGGTAATTAGAAACTGTCTGTCCTATGGAGGAATATTGATACCTGTGGGGAAAAGGGTAATCTTCAACTCTGACCTTCCTGAATAATTTCAAAATTCCTTCCCTACAATGTCTACCAGTCATTTCTGACTAAAACTAAGTTGCGTACTGCTTTCTCGTGGCTTCTTTTCAACTGTATGTATCTTTGAAAGAGGCTGATGTGAGAAATTGAAAACATGAGCCCTGGAAAGGAAACAAATCGGAGAGCACAGAAATCTCATTGCGATAATAAGCCAACAAATGTGGACCCGGCTTGTAACCTGAGCTTTTAATTTCTAACAAAACAAATGTTAAAAGAAATACATTTCATTGCAGATTTGCTTTCACACAAGAAGGAGAAAGAAGCCTTGCTGAGAAGTTCTTTGAGAAAAATATGGAGAATTTGCAAAGAACACAAGAGCAACATACTAAAGAAGTTGAAACGAAACTACGACCGGAAATGCCAGTTAGAAGTCTACACATGCAATCGATTGTAAAAACTCAGTTGAATACGGTAAATTAGTTTTGATAAAAGTTGTGTATTTCCATCAATATTATATGGTAAATTATACATCTATTTTATAGTATCCTTTGATTCGATGTATATTATTTAGGTCTAAAATAAATCAAGAGATCATGTTCCTTTAAACACTGTTTTCAAGTTCTCTTCTTCAGCTTTTGACTTTTTGTTAATGGTATGAGACCAAAATCGTAATGAAATATGTGTCTAGTTCTAGAAGAGCAAAATGACACTCGCTGGCAACTTTCTCGAGAACAGAATGCCAGAGAATTACAAGGTGGAATTCTAAATAACCGCCTTTGCAAACAAATGGAGATAGACATGGCTAGTAAGAAAGTGAATTTTGAGGTATTTTCTTTAGTTATTTGGAAATACATCTGTGTATGTATTTGTATAGATTTTATTTTTTAAATTATTACTACTATGTTCTCCATGTATGTGTGTGTGTGTGTGTGTGTGTGTGTATATATATATATAAAACCAAACCTATACATTCATGGAAAGTCTAGAGGATCTTAAAAGCACGTACATTTGGGGGATGGGCATGAGGGATGGTGGCATTTTTGCTTGCTTTATTATTGGATAAAATAATATTCTTATGAAATGCATTTGTTGCTACATATAGTGACATTCATAATGTCCTCATCCAAATGAGAGGCTTTTATTATTTTCCATAGAAATTGAGCTTTCCGTCATCTGAAAAGCGTTGTTACTCCTAACAACGTATGTTTTGCTTTGGAACAGTTATTTCACTGTCTTGATATATTAAGAGCTTAGTTTAACACTTCCACCAATGGACAGGAGGACAGTGTCGCGAGTTCAGAGATGATATTATAAGTATCGAATCTCCTACTTTTGAGAAAAGTAATGGTTTGCCTCAAGAGGTATCCTATTTCATTACAAGAAGCTTTTGAAAACAATAGTATGCTATAATATATACATCATGATAATGTATTCATAGTGGTTTTATTCAGTTTATTTGCCCTATTTTATATCTATTACTAGTTTCAACATGATGTATAAGTAAGTTCCTTCTATTCCGACTTTCTCAAAGGTTTTTATTAAGAAAGAGTGCTGTATTTTGTCAAATGCTTTTTCTGCATCTATCGACAGGATCATATGTTTTTTATTGTTTCTTTTGTTCATGTGATGTATCACATTGATGGATTTGCGAATATTGAACCAGCCCTGTAACCCAGGAATGAATCCCACTTGATCATGACGGATAATTTTATCTATATGCTGTTGAATTCAATTTGCTAGTATCTTGTTAAGTATTTTTGCATCTGTATTCACTAAGGATATTGGTGTGTAATTCTCTTTTTTGGCTGGGTCTCTGTCTGGTTTGGTATCAAGGTGATGCTGGCTTTGTAGAATGAGTTTGGAAGTTTGCCTTCTATTTCTCTTTTTTGGATTAGTTTGAGAAGACTGGGTATTAGCTCTGCTTAAAATGTCTGGTAGAACTCCTCTGGGAAGCCATCTGGCCCTGGGCTCTTATTCGTGGGGAGATTTTTGATAACTGATTCGGTTTCTTCACTGGTTATCGGTCTATTCATGCTTTCTATCCTTCTCGTTTGAATTTTGCTAGTGCCTGTATGTTTAGGAATTTGTCCATGTCTTCTAGGTTGTCCAGTTTGTTGGCATATAGTTTTTCATAGTAATCTCCTAATGATTGCTTGAATTTCTAAGGGATCTGTTGTAATAGATCCATTTTCCTTCATGATTTTATCTATTTGGGTGATCTCTCTTTTCTTTCTAAGGAGCCTGGCTAGACGTTTATGATTTTTTTTTTTCAAAAAACCAACTGTTGGTTTCATTGATCAGCTCAACTGTTGTTGTTGTTTTTTCTTGTTGTTGTTGTTGTTGTTGTTGTTTTATTTTGGATTCTGTATTGTTTATTTCTGCCCTGATCTTTATTATTTCTTTTCATCTTCTGGGTTTGGGGTGCTCTTGCTGCTCCCCTTCTAGTTCCAGTAGGTGCTGTGTTAGATTTTGAATTTGCACTTTTTCTAGTTTGTTGACATAGTCCTAGATTGCAATATACTCTCCTCTTAGGGCTGCCTTTGCTGCATTGTAGAGAGTTTGGATTGTTGCATTTTCATTTTCATTTGTTTCCATATATTTTTAAATTTCTTCTCTAATTGCCTGATTAGCCCAGTCATTCTTTTGTAGGGTGGTTTTTAATCTCCACATTTTTGGAAGTTTTCCAGACTCTCTCCTGTGATTAATTTCAAGTTTCATAACTTGTGATCTAATGTGTGCATGGTATGATCTCAAATCGTTTATATTTATGGAGGGCTGCTTTATGCCGCAGTATGTGATCTATCTTGGAGAATGTGCCATGTGCACTTGAGAAGAAGGTGAATTTCCTAGCTTCAGGATGCAGACTTCTAAATATATGTATCAATTCCATCTGTTCCAATGTGTCATTCAGGTCCATTGCTTCTTTAGTGATTTTCTTTCTGGTTGATCTGTCCATTGCTGTCAGTGGAGTACTCAAGTCCCCTGCAATTAGCACATTCTTATCAATAAGATTGTTTCTGTCTGTGATCCATTGTTTTATGTATTTGCGTGCTCCCGAATTTGGCACATAGATGTTTATAATTGTTAGCTCTTCCTGATGGAGAGACCCTGTAATTATTCTATAATGTCCTTCTTCATCTCTTGTTACTGCCTTGACTTTAAAGTCCAGTTTGTCTGATACTAGTATGGCTACTCCAGCTTTCTATTGGCTTCCAGTCACATGATAGAGATTGTTTTCTGTCCCTTTCTTTTCAATCTGAAGGTGTCTTCAGGTCTAAAATGAGTCTCTTGTAGAGAGCCAACAGATGGATTTTGTTATTTGATCCATTCTGCTACCCTGTGTCGTTTGGTTGGAGCATTCAGTCCATTTACATTCAGTGTTCCTATTGAAAAATGTGGGTTTAGATTCATTGTGTTCTCCTTAGATTTCATGTTTGTAGTGGTGTCTCTGGGACATTGTATTCTTTCAACATTTCCCTCATAGGGTCCCTCTTAGGATTTCTTGTAGCGCTGGTTTGGTGGTGATGAATTCTCTCCATTTTTGTGTATTTGGGAACACCTTTATCTCTCCTATTTTGAATGACAGACTCACTGGATAAAGGATTCTTGGTTGCATATTTTTTCTGTTCATCACATTGAAGATTTCCTGCCATTCCTTCCTGGCCTGCCAAGTTTCATTATTAGATAGGTCTGTAACCTCTCTGATAGGTTTCCCTTTAACATGTGTAGGGGCCCGCCAAGTTTTCTGTCTGCCTCAGGCAAGGATTATCACTCCGTTGAGTGAGCCAGTAAACAAGATTTGCATCTGGAGGCTGGAGATTGCCATTTCCTGGTCAAAATAACTTTGGCGACTGTCTTGCTGAGCCAGACGTGAGTGGCCAAGGCACACAAAAGATCAAAACCGTATTCAGTGTTAGTTCTTCATCCCCCAAGATTGCTGAGGCAAAGTCGGGGCGCTTCTTTGATATGCATTTGACTCTGTAGCCTGCCTAGGTCAGCTTGCCTTGTCTTCCCGTCCTGAAGACTATATAAAGAACAGTTCTTTGAATAAACGTGCTCTTTCACCTGATCGGAGAACCGTGAGTTCTGTCTTTACTCTTTGCGTCTCCCTCTCCTGCCCCCTTTTTCTCTCCCTCCCTCAGGAGAAGGACCCGCAACGATTCTCCTCTCCACCCTGCCAGTCGGTGGGGGCGGACGAAGCAGGTACCGCCGATGATCGCCGGACGAGCGGCCCCGGCCATCGGGTTACAACAATTGGTGCCTCGACGCGGGGCTCAGTAAAGTAACGCGACACTGAGGTCCGGTTACGGCCGTCTGGTTACGACAAACATGAAGGGAAATAAAAGTTATTGCAGCAGTAAATAATCTCATGATTTTCTAAGAGATGTATAAATTTCACCTTACTTACTATTGGCGTTTTATATAAGGCTTCTTTTGTATTGATGTGTTTATACTAGAGAAGTAGCAGTGGGTGGTCCACGAGCATTCGTTGTGGGGTGAGACGGCCTGGGGAAAGTCCCGCAGCTCACATTTATCATCTCTCCATTCTAGTATTGTGATAACCAAATGAGTTCCCTGATGCGTATAGAAGTGTTTCTAGTACCATGCCTAGATGTGTCAATTATCAATAGATGTAATTCTTATAGCTGACTATAGAAATGTTTGAAAAGCAGATATCTATGAAATATAGCCAGGAAGAAAGAATTTTAGGAAATTTAATCTGTCCAAGACTATGCAGAGCTAAGGATTTGACTGAGGGGTAGCTGTGTTAGCTATCAGACTGTGAACTCCATTTTTAAATGTACTCAGATTTATGAATCTTTTATTGGCAGGCCTTGTGATTTGGTGTAAAGCAGAGAAAGGCATTACCAGTTTAAGAAATCTGAGATTCTTAAATTTTTTACCTAAGAATTCTTTGTTACTTTCATGTATTCATTATCTTCAATTAACATTTTGAACTTTTGGTAATTGATGCTATTATAAAGTTTGAAATTTGTAATAAACTTTAAGGTTTTTTTCCATTTGGATATTCACATACTGCAATCTGTCTCTCTTTCCTTTGTTTTTCTTTCTTCCTTTCTTCCTTCCTTTCTTCCTTTCCTCCCTTCTTCCTTTCTTCCTGTTTATTTATTTACTTTTGAGAGAGAGAGAGAGAGAGGGAGTGCAGGCAGGGGAGGGGCAGAGAGAGGGAAAGAGAGAATCCCAAGCAGGCTCTGTATGGTCAGCACAGAGCCTGACATGGGGCTTGAACCCACAGGATCTGAGATCATGCCCTAGTGAAAATCGAGTCAGACACTTAACCGACTGAGCCACCTTGGTACCCCCTGCAGCATTTTCATGATATAAATATAGGTTATACCTGAATTTCAGAGAAAATCATGATAATGTGATTTTATTAAGTGCGATCTGAAAATCTCCATTGTTTTAATTAGGTTCTCGGTAGTCAGGAAGAAAAACAAGATCTGTTACATACCAACAAAATGTTGCAGGATGAATTTGCCACAGGAACATGGGAGACCGATACCATGAAAATTCCGAACCAGGGAAAGGAAAAGAAAGGAAAAGAGAGACTGGAAGAAGACCTTGAATCCTCCTGTGCTAGACTGACTACCCCTGTACCCGATCACGACCAGAGTCGGACATCAAGAAGAGACGTAGAACTTGATGTCCAGAAGGCAAGGAATGAGAAATATTGTTCCCAGGTCAAAGTGAAATCTGAACTGTCTAGTCTGAAAGATAAAAATGAAATTCTTTCTCAGCAACTTGCTCAGGTTGAACTCAAATTCAGTACCCTAGAAATTGAGTTACAGCACACCAAAGATGCTCTCAGAGAAAAGACTTTAGTTTTAGAACGTGTCCAAAGAGACCTAAGTCAAAGAGAGTGTCAGAAGAAGGAACTTGAACACATGTTACAGAATGAGCAAAGTAAAGTGGATAAGTATATTGGAAACCAAGAATCCTTAAAGGAGAGGATATCTCAACTTGAGAGTGTAAATATGTTGCTTCGACAGCAATTACAGGATGCCTATTGCAACAAAGCCAAAGAGAAGGAAGAGGTGGTAATTATGATCCTAAACCACTATCAAGATATCATTACAAAACTACAAGGTGAAAGTGAAAAACAAGGTCAAAGAAATAAAGAGTTAATTGATGAATGTAAGCATTTAAGGGAACGAATGTATCAGTATGAACATCAGAAAGCAGAAAGAGAAGTAAGTATGCAGAAAGATAAGTATTTTTCAGATTTCCAGAAAGAAAAGTCAGGTAGTATTTGATGATGGCTGAATTTTGAATCTAGCAAAATAAAAAAAGCAAAAGAAAACAGACTATAAATCGACATAAAAGCATAACTTGTATGCAGCAAATAAAAATTAGACCTGAGAGGTGCCTTAATTTGAGTAAAGATACTGTATCCCCTATGCAATTTTAAGCTATTAAGTTATAAATTGTTAATCGATAATAGCCTTCTAGTGCTACAATAAGCATCTTTTAAGTTTATTTTGAGAGACAGAGAGAGAACAGGAGTTGGGGAGGGGCAGAGAGAGGGAATCCCAAGCAGACTCTGCGCTGCCAGCATGGAGCCCTATGCAGGGCCCAAATTCATGAACTGTGAGATTCATGACCTGAGCCGAAATCAAGAGTTGGTGGCTTAACTGACGAAGCCACCCAGGCTTCAAGTTTATTTCTGTATTTTGACAGAGGATGTGTGTGTGTGTGTGTGTGTGTGTGTGTGCATGTTAACAGGGGAGGGTCAGAGAGAAGAGAGAGAGAATCCTAAGCAGCCTCCGTGCTGTCAGTGCAGAGCCCAGTGTGGGGCTCAGTCTCATGAACCATGAGATCATGACCTGAGCTGAAATCGAGAATTGGACGCTTAACTGACCTAGCCACCCAGGTGCCCCAAGAGACTTTTTCCCCCCACTAAACAATGTTTTTTAATGACATCTCTATTACCATGATGAGGCAAGCCAGATAAAATCAGAAGATAATGTTTAATGAAAGTTTTCAGAAAATTGTCTTATTTCTCATCTCCACTTTGATGAAGAATCTGTATTGATTTCAGGATGACTTGTACAGAAAATCACTTTACAAACCACTTGAACGTAGGCATTTCCTTCATGTTCTTTTCTTTGAGACATGTTGCAAAAGCACGGAAATATTCAGATCCTGTTTAGTACATACACCTGAAAGAGAGTGTTAAAGGTATCTATGTCCTACCATTGGATTTTTTAACGTTGTATTGAGGTGTACTACACACATACCATAAAATGCACCCATGTGACATGTGACAGTTCAGGGTCTCTTGAGTGTGTCGTACAACCATCACTGCCACCGTGTAGAATGTTTTCATCACCCTGAAAGGAAACCCACACTGTCACCCACAGCCTCAGGCAACCACCAGTCCACTACTTTCTGTCTGAGGGGTGGGGCCTCTTCTGAATATTTCATATAATTGGAGTCACACAATGGTCCTTCTGGCTAGCTTCACTTCATGTTTTCAGGGGTTATAGGTTCTGTCAGTGCTTCATTTCTTTTTATGATCAAACAGTACTCCACTGTGGGCTAAGGCCCTTGTTCATTCCTCAGTTGATGGACCTTTGTGTTGTTGCCTGCTTTTGGCTATTTGTAATGCTGCTTATGAACATTCATTTAGTTATTGTGTGGACGTCTGTTTTTATTTTCCTGCCGTCGGATTTTATCCTCTGAGTTAATTGGGTTGATGTCACCCTCACTCAGCATTTACTCACACTGTCCTTCCTGTCTTCTTAGTTTCTGTTCCACTTGCCTAAAGCTGCATTCTTCAGACCCAGCTCACAGTCTCATTCTCCATGAACTTTCTCTGACTTGTAACTCCCTTTGGCCTTATTCTCGTGACACTAGTCTGTGCAGAAGAAAGGAGTCCTTTATTTTACTTTGTTTCCTTTTCCTCTACTTTCCTGTATTTATTTATGTAGTAAGGTTTTAATAAAAAAAGATCGTGATCGTCTAAGAAAAGCAATAATTTATATACGCATTTTGTCTAGCCAGTCAGTGAACATTTGGGTTGTTGCACCTCTTGGCTATTGTTACTACTGCTGCTGTGAACGTTGGCATACAGATGTCTGGTTCCCTGCTACTGTTTTTCAGGATGTTTAATAATCCCCCAAAGGATGAGTAATGATTTGATCTTTGAATTCTGACTTTCTCTTGTAACCTAAACCCTTCAGTAAGGATTTTGAGAATGTGTGATTTTAATGGTGATTTGTTGTAATTTGTAGTTACAAATATGCAATAAATGTCATCATGAATGACACCTAGGTTGTTATGCAAAAGGTTTTTCTCAAAGAATGGACTTTTCTCTTGTCAGATTTCGTAAAGGAAAAGAAATGCCAGCGAAAAGGTAGAAATGGCTGCTCAGTCAGGGCCTTACCGAGTAACGTAGTGCTCCTACCATTGCAAGTTCAGAAACTAATTTTTTTTCCATTCCCTTGAGTTAATCAGCCTTTCAGAGATTTAACAATTCAGTCTCACAAACGAATACTGTACAATTCAGGATTCTAATTAATTGATCCCTAGTGAAACCGTGTAACTGTTTCCCAAGCAGAACAGTAATGTCCTGCCACTCTCACCGTCCTTTGTGGGAGAGGCTACTGCTGATTTCAGAGGAGAAGACTATGTTGTATATCCTCAGTGGGAGCAATGAAGTAGACACACTGACCAGGTAGTTTCTTTCAGTAACAGAAGCTATATACATGCAGATTTCATGAGACAGTTCTACCCATTCCAGGGGAACTAGAGCATTCTGTTGACTGATCCTTTTTGTTGCCAAAGAAACATTGAGAACTGTTTTTTTCCAGCCTTCTTATAAGTTAGTTACATTGCATTAGCGTGCTTCTCAGGCAAGTAATGTGACCCTATGTTGATAAGAAGTCTTCTGGGAAAGAGGGTGCTAGGAGTTGTCCTGCTGCTGTGTCCTAAAGAAACCTTGAAGGTCTCAAAAAGTAAACTTTAGAAGAATATCTGAAAGTGATTCAGCTTCTTAAAAATAATGAGGGATTTTCTGTAGATGCTGATAGAAATGAATTAGGGTTATGACATGAAATTATTTGTCACTCGGGGGTCTGCCCATGTGAAACAAAAACTTAGATAGCTTCCCACCCACTCAGTCCATCTCCTTGACTTCTCTAGACGGTTCTTACCTCATGAATCCCCAGGCCAGATAAGGGGATTTGAGTTAAGAGATTTGATGAACACAATTTTGAGGGGAAGCATCTGGATTGGGAAAAAGAGGTAGCTCTAGCCTACTGAACCTTCCTAACAACATAAGTATGTAACTGAAAGGAACTTCAGAAGAAGACTTTCATAAGGTCAGATCTCTATGGAATAAGAAATTCCTCAAAAGGACACAAAGGCAAATAATTGATACTTAGCCATTGTGAAAAACTTTCATGTTATAAAAAAAAAGCATGACAGAGTATGCTGGTCAGCATTCTAAGGGGAAGGGTGCCCCCTACGATTAAACAAGAAAAATCCACTCAAAGTAACACCAAAAAGAGTCTAAAATGTACAAGATTAGCTGTCTACAAAGATAGTCCACATCAAGTAATGATTTGTGAGTGTGTGTTTGAGGATGTTGTCTATGAGGAACTAGAAGGAAGAGCAAAAAATACAGATGGCCTCAGTAAAGGGGTCAAAGCTGGAAATGTAGCTTGGAGAATCTGGTTTAGAAGCCTCGAGTGCATTTGAAGCGAAGAATAGCCAGGGTCAGGGGCGAAATGTCAGGGGTTGCTGTCCTTTAGAAAGAAAATGGGGTTAGAAGAGCAGAGGAAGGGGATGATCCTTGTGATCAGCTGCTGCTGAGAAGTGAAGCAGGATAAAGACATTTTGGAAAATAGGGGCACCTGGGTGGCCAAGCCGGTTGAGTGGCTGACTCTTGATTTTGGCTCAGGGTATGATCAGAGAGTCGTGGGATCCAGCTTTGCATTGGACTGTGCTCTGAGCATGGAGCCTGCTTGGGATTCTCTCTGTCCCTCTGTCCCTCTGTCCCTCTACACCAGTTGTGCGCTCCATCTTTCTAAAAAAAAAAAAAAATTTTTTAAGTTTAACCTTTTTGAGGAACTGCCAGGCTGTTTTCCAAAGTGGCGGCAACATAACGTTCTCATCAGCAGTTTTTGAGGGTTCTCATTTTCCCTGATTCTTGCCAATGTTTGTCATTATTTGTTGTGTTAATTATGGCGATTCTAGTGAGTATGAAATGGCATCTTGTGGTTTTTGATTTGCATTTTTATTAAACTAATGACGTTGAACATCTCTATTTTTATGCGAGTTATCCATTTCTATATCTTCTTCAAAGAACCAATCAATCTTTTGCTCATTCTTATACTGGATTGTCTTTTCATTATTGTAAGCGTTATTTAAATATTCTAAATACAAATCCCTTATCAGACATGGGATTTTCAAATATTTTCTCATATTTAGTAGCTTGCCTTTTCACTTTCTTGATGGTGATATTGGAAGCATAGAAGTTTTTAATTTTGATGAAATAGACTTCATGTGGTTTTGTCTTTTGCTGTCATATATAAGAAACCATAGCCAAATCCAGTCACAAACATAGACACCTATGCCTTTTTTCTAGGAGTTTTATAATTTTAGCTCTTAGATTTTAAGTTAATTTTGTATATATGCTATGAGGTAGGCTTCTAAATTTATTCCTTTGCATGTGGATATCCATTTGCCCAGTCATTTGTTAGAAAGACTATTCTTGTTCCATTCAATTGTCTGGCACCCTTGTAGAAATTTGGTTCACTATAATGTGAGAGTTTATTTTTAGATTCTCCATTGAAATACATTAGTCACTATGTCTGTCCTTATGCCAGTACCCAATCAAATTTGATGAACACTCTTTCCGAGTTATCTTGTCAATTACCAGTCGCTTATGTAATGATAAGAATTCAGTGTAGTAGAATTCAACTTCACTTCTCTAGAGATTTTTGCTTCTTGAAAGGACCCTTTTGCTAGCCTATGCCTTGCTGACCCCATGACTCGATGTGAGGTCAGGCTCAGAAAGATAGAATCCTGTTTCTGTAGTCTTGTTCAAATTCTTATTTATTTTTATTTTTATTTTTGAGCATGCACAGTGGGGAGAGGTGTGGAGAGGGAGAGACAGAGAGAGGGAGGGAGAATTTTCGGCAGGCTCCACACTCAGTGTAGAAGCTGAGATGGGTCTTGATCCCACGATCCTGGGATCATGACCTGAGAGTTCAATGTCAACTGACTGAGCCACCCAGGTGCCCCTTCTGTTTAAACTTTTTGTCCTTCATTCAGTGCCTCCCGCTTCCATTTCCATCAAATCTTGGTCATAGGATCTGTTGACTCAGAGTATACTATTTACTTCATTATATTTTATTCTCTCATTATAATGCATAGACTCCCCCATAGTTTTCACCGTCTAGGAAAGAAAAGATTAACTCTGGGCTGTTCATTTTTCCTGTTTTGAAATCTTGCTAACCCACCATCTCTCAATTCACAATTAGATCCTCTTTGGATGTGGTTCTGGTGTGTAACACTGGTGTTAATCCTGTTCTTGGCACACATCCTACATTCTTGGAAAACACAGCCAGTGTCCACCTGGGAGTACCTGGCTGGCTCAGTTAGTCTTGATCTTCAGGTTGTGAGTTCAAGCCCCACACTGGGTGCAGAGATTCCTTAAAAATAACATCTTTAAATAACTTTGGTAACCGTTCGGAGTTAGTCTTTTCACTCCATTTCCAAACTGTCTTATTTTATTCATGCAAGTTGATGACCTTACGAAAAAACTGGAAGCTCCATCTTCAAAATGTCTACATGTGTATGCAAAAAACCAAGTTCTTCAACAGGAGTTGTTATCTAGGAAAGCTTTGAAAAAGAATGTGAAAAACTAGAGCGTAACAGAAAGAAGTTAGAACAAGCAGTAGTAAGCCTCAGCATCTTACAGTAATGAATAGGGTACAAAACAGCCACTCAGGACCGTATGAAGGGGAGACTGAAGAACGAGAATGACGGGCTGTAGAAGAAACACTACAGAGAGTCCATCTGTTTTTACAGGTTAATTTATTGATCTCTAATGTGCGTTAACTCATTTCACTGCAAACTATACTTTGGATATATGTATTGTATGGGTTTCCTCTACTTCCT
>NC_043709.1:83862151-83863658 GCF_006229205.1 Suricata suricatta
CAATAAGCTTATAACAGTTCCCAAGGCACTGGAGGCAGAATCTGCCCTTTCTGTCTTCAGTCTCCCAGACACCTGCCTCCCACCATGGTGCTATTTGGAGCCACTTTGGGAGTTATACTACCCTTCAGCCCTGTGTGAGTCTTTCTGTATTTCACAGGTATGCTTTTGTGTAAAGGAGACAAACTATAAAGGATAATATATCTCAAGGCCCACTCTAGTAATAATATCAACGAGCACAATCAAGAAAATAACTTTACCAAGCTGCCAGGATGAGTATTGACCTTTTGGCTTACAGATGTAGTCTTCCAAAAACAAACTCATTGACATTTCTATTTAGGGTCATTCTGAGAAGCGCTTTCATAGTAATATGCTTCTAAGTTAGACTGCTTCAAACAATTAACTTAAAGATTAGGAGATATGATTCATGGAGAACATACAGGGGAAAAAAAATAACGTCATGGAAAACCAAAGAAAGGAGAGATGCAAACTGTCCTGGACTAACATTTTGAGAAGGTAAGTTCATTTACAAACAGCATTTTCAAAAAGTTTACTCTCTAGTTGGCCTACACTTCCTACTCCTCTCATGATCTTGGCTCCACTAAAATTATGCTTTCGAGGCAAATGAATCAGCTAACTTTCTTTTCTATGATTCTGTTTTGACTTACCTATGAAGCTGTTCTGCCAATGACCATGTAGCCTTTACTTCTTCTTGGTAGAGCTGCTTGTAGTTTTCCAATTCTCTTAAGTTAGAAGTTTCGTGAACTCTCTTCATAAAGAGCTCATGTTCTAGATCTTTAATTCTGCATTCCATTTGCTTTCTCATTGAAGCCATTGCACTTTCTAACTTTTCTTGGGATGCTGCTTGCTTCTAAAGCAAATTAAAAGGATCGTTTTAAAAAGTTTTATTCTGAATAATTATATTTGTTTCCTTTCATTTTGAGTCAATGATTCAAGGAGCACTTTTAAATAACAAAAAACTGAACTGTAAAATACTTATCATTAATGTCAACTGAATTGAATATGATTTATGAAAAAAAGCACAATCATTCTTGTATTAGTTTTCATGGAATCTGATCATTCAAATAACAGACTCAATTAAAATATGTTTAAACTCAACAATAAACTTAAGAATAATCCAAGTACACTGCTATTTTTAAAGCATATTTTTTCTTTTCCTCTTAATAGTGAGAATAGTTTTTGAAATCATTATTTTTTCTTTTCCTCTCAATTTAGTGAGAATGATGAAAACCGCAATCTTTAAAGGGAGGAACAAACGCCTCCAGAAACCTATAAAACACATTGCTATCAAGGAAGTAGAGGAAACCCATACAATACATATATCCAAAGTATAGTTTGCAGTGAAATGAGTTAACGCACATTAGAGATCAATAAATTAACCTGTAAAAACAGATGGACTCTCTGTAGTGTTTCTTCTACAGCCCGTCATTCTCGTTCTTCAGTCTCCCCTTCATACGGTCCTGAGTGGCTGTTTTGTACCCTATTCATT
>NC_043709.1:83863758-83865039 GCF_006229205.1 Suricata suricatta
TTCCAGAAGACAGCAAGTATGACTTGTTAAGTCATGTACATCACTGACAGCCATTTCTCGTCGCTCATTTGAATTGTTAGTTAGGAATCCCCCTAGAAACAGAAGTACTTCTTTAGAACAATTTTAAAACTATAATTTGATATAGTAGGTGTGCTCTGTCACATGTTCAATGTTAAAACACTGTTTAATGGCAAATTCTCTTTACTAATATGAAAACTTAAAAAATGTACTCATTTAGGAATGATTTAGGGAAAAACACAATATACTTGTGTTTTTTAATCTTCTCAGGGCTAACGAGGATCTGGAAAAGAGCAAACTCCAACTTCTGCTTGAGAAACAGCAGCATAGAACTTACCTCACCCCGCTTAATGTGAGGTCAGCGCTGGAACCACCGGATGTTGGAAATCTTCGAAATACTTGGGTGCTCCACGGAAATTTTACTGTAAGCGAAAACTTAATGACTCCTACGAGAAATCAACGGTCTTCATTTGACACGTACTTGACCATGGTTAGTTATATTATTGGTTTTACCTTGGGTTTCAGTTTTCTGGTACAATTTTTGCTTTTCATTTGGTGAAATTCTGAGTTGTTTGACTAATAATATACACTAACTAAAAGTCATAATGACATGTGCTAATAAAGAAGTGAGGTAAATTTTATGATTATTTTTTTAGTCTCTGGATCTCTCACTTTCAAGAGATACTTATTTTTACTTTCTTTTGTTTATTTTATTTTATTTGAGAGAGAGTGAGAGAGAGAGTAAGTGAGTTCATGCAGGGGAGGGGCAAAGGGAGAGGGAAAGAGAGAATACCAGCAGGCTTCAGGCTCAGCACGGAGCCCAATGTGGGGCTTAGTCTCTAAACCATGAGGTTCTGACCTGAGTCAGGAGTTGGACACTTCAAACAACGGTGCCACCCACCAGGTGCTCCACAAGACATACCTATTATTAACTTTATTCAATAAATGTAACTAAACTGACTTAAATTTCTTGAAAAGCTTTCTATTAACTTGGAGTTTTGAACGTCAGTCTTGTTGCCTGCTCACCAAAGGTACACTTAGATGCTTTGACTTCTTTTCTATTGGCAGTGTCTCATAAACATTTTAAAGTTTTGCTATACCCCAGTTTTTGCACCCCTGTGCGTAAATGAATATTTAGCCTCCAAACACTTAACCACATATGGATGTTTCCTATTTAAAAGAATCCATGGGGACACCTAGGATTAAGCGTCCAACTCTTGATCTCAGCTCAGGTCTTGATCTCAGGGTCGTGAGTTCAAGTCC
>NC_043709.1:83865139-83867309 GCF_006229205.1 Suricata suricatta
GCAGTGTCTCATAAACATTTTAAAGTTTTGCTATACCCCAGTTTTTGCACCCCTGTGCGTAAATGAATATTTAGCCTCCAAACACTTAACCACATATGGATGTTTCCTATTTAAAAGAATCCATGGGGACACCTAGGATTAAGCGTCCAACTCTTGATCTCAGCTCAGGTCTTGATCTCAGGGTCGTGAGTTCAAGTCCTGCATTGGGCTCCATGCTGGGCATGGAGGCTACTTTAAACAATAAAAATAAAAAGAATCCATGGTAAGCCCTTTTTATGAAATAAACAAACTTGTAACACTAAAAAGGTTAATTTCTCTTTTAAGTTACAATATTTGCTATTTTCGTGAATGAGAATACATCCTTAATTGTGTTCTTTCTTATGGCACTCTTATTGTTGTTGTTTTTTTACTTACAGCACTTCTGTTTCAAGTTTTATAAAAGGTCTTGCTGAGCCATTGTAGAGCATTGTCTAACTAGCTACATCCAGCAAACATTTGAATTTTTAAAATGAGGTTCATTTATATCCCCCTTGCCATCCCTTGACTGGTGATGACTCAGATAGCAGTGATGGGGAGTCTTTCAGGAGCAACTGGTTTACATTGTGTATCATTGTTTTCAAAATACCCATTTCAGTCAATGCACAAAGGTTCATGGTTTCGATGGTGTATTCATGGTCTCAATGTTGGGAAAAGTAGCATAGGCTCATGTTATTTAACATAAATATGGAAATGAAGCCTCAACCTTGTTGTTTCCTTTGGCTTCTTTATTCTCTTGGCTCTCTTTTCTTCTGATTTGATGGGGGGTTTTGTGTTATGCTTGGATGCCTTTCTATTACATGTACCTTTTGCAGATTTTGGGGGTGTGGTTCTCATGAAGTTCATATATAACACCCTATATGTGCATATATATGCAGATACACTCACTCATATATAGCAATCTATTATAAGTTGATGGTTGCTTAAGTTCACACCCATTTTATTTATTAATTTATTTATTCACATGGAAATCAGGCTCTATTTTTATGTTTTATTTTATTTGGTTTAAATTAATTGATAAATTGTTTAATGTACATGCAAGTTGGTTAGCATATAGTGCAACAATGATTTCAGGAATAGATTCCTTACTGCTCCTTACTCCTGTAGCCCATCCCTCCTCCAGCAACCCTCTGTTTGTTCTCTATATTTAAGAGTCTATTATGTTTTGTCCCTCTCCCTGTTTCTGTATTCTATTTGCTTCCCTTCCCTTATGTTCATCTGTTTAGTATCTTAAATTCCTCATGAGAAGTTCTCACACATTTAATAAACACTACTTTTTATGCCCACCCCTTGTTTTAGGTGTTGGACCTCATAGTTTACATCTTTTTATTTTGTGTAGCCCTTACCCTAATTGCTGTAGATATAACTGATATTATTGTTTTTGTCTTTCAACCTTCATACTGGCTTTATAAGTGATTGATGTTTGCATTTACAAGTGAAATTCTTTGTCTGACAAGTTTCTTACTTGAATGATAGCCTTTTCTTTTTCTTTCTTTCTTTTTTTTTTTAGTGTTTTTATTTTTGGTAGACAGAGACAGCGTGAGCAGGGGAGGGTCAGAGGAAGAGGGAGACACAGTATCCGAAGCAAGCCCTAGGCTCTGAGCTAGCAGTCAGCACAGAGCCCAACGCTGGGCTTGAACCCACGAACCATGAGATCATGACTTGAGACGGAGCCAGAAGTTGAACGCTTAACTGACTGAGCCACCCAGGTGCCCTGAATGATAGCCTTTTCTACTTAAAAAAGTCCTTTTGACATATCTTGTAAGGTCCGTTTAGTGGTGGTAAACTGTTTTAACCTATGTCTAGGAATCTATCTTTCAATTCTTAATTTTAAACCTAGCCAAGAATATTCTTGGTTGTGGGCGTTTTCCTCTTAGTACCATGAATATATCATTCCACTCCTTTCTGGTGTGCTGAAAAATCAGCTGTCAGCCTTATGGGGGCTCCCTTGCATGTAACTAGTTACTTTTTTTCTTGCTGCCTTTAAAAGTCTCCTTTTATCTTTCACTTTTGGTATTTTAATTACTACCTGTCTTAGCCTGGACCTCTTTGGTGTCCTTTTATTTGGCACTGTCTATGCTTCCTAGACCTGGCTGTGTGTTTTCTTCCCCAGGTTAGGGAAGTCTTTAGCTTT
>NC_043709.1:83867409-83898377 GCF_006229205.1 Suricata suricatta
GGTATTTTAATTACTACCTGTCTTAGCCTGGACCTCTTTGGTGTCCTTTTATTTGGCACTGTCTATGCTTCCTAGACCTGGCTGTGTGTTTTCTTCCCCAGGTTAGGGAAGTCTTTAGCTTTCCTTTTTTCAAATGAGTTCTTTGCCTCTTTCTCTCTTCTTTTTCTGGAACCCCTTGAATGCAAGTATTATTATACTTCATCTTGTCCCACAGGTCCCTTAACCTATCCTCATTTTTAAAAGTCTTTTTTCTTTTTGTTTTTCAGCTTGGATGATTTCTACTCCCCTGTCTTTCAGATTGTTGAATTGTTCTTCTGCATCTTCTAATCTGCTATTGATTCCCACTAGCATATTTCTCATTTCAGTCATTCTGTTCTTCAGCGCTGATTGATTCTTTTTTATATTTTCTATGTCTTTGTTGACGTTATCACTGGGTCCATCTATTTTCTCCCATGTTTGCTGAGCGTCTTTATGACCATTACATTTTTTTTAATGTTTCTTTATTTCCAAGAGACAGAGAAACAGAGCATGAGCAGGGGAAGGGCAGAGAGAGGAGGAGACACAGAATCTGAGGCAGGCTCCAGACTCTGAGCTGTCAGCACAGAGCCTGATGTGGGGCTCAATCCCAGGAACCGCGAGATCATACCAGAGCCTAAGGCAGCTGCCTAACCGACTTAAGCCCCCCAGGGGCCCGAATGACCATTACTCTGAACTCCTTTGGAGGTACTTTACTTACCTCTGTTTCTCTTCGTTCTTTTCCTTAGGTTTTGTCTTGTTCTGTTATTTGGAATGTACTCCTCTGTGTCCTCATTTTTCTGACTTTCTATGTTTGTTTCTAAAGTGGTTCCTTGGAAATTTTTCTCTCTTTAAAGTGGGCATTGCTTTGAACAATGTACATTAGTTATCAAGTCAAGGAAGAAGAGACTGCTTCTGTAAGTGTCTAGTCCTTTTTCTTGGTGGAGCTGTGACAGGTGACACTGGGGAGGTGGCAGGTGACACTGATCTCCCCTCTCTCAGCTCAGAACACAGGAGTCTGGAAGATGGAGACACATTGAGTAGTTTTATTACGAATACACACTAACCAACTGCAGGATATGTTTTAGGTAGGTTAGCCAGAGTGGGCTTCCCAATACTTCATCCCATATTGGGCACTTCCCCACACAGTTGTAAATGGAGGAAACAAAAGCTTGGCGCCCATCCCAGAGGCAGGGGGCTTAAGACAGGGCAGAGAGCAGACCCAGGTTCATGTTACCGTGGGCAGGCACACCTTCTGAAAGAAGAGATTCGGAGCGACAGAAGCACCGCCTCCTTCCTTCTCCCAACTTCCTCCGTTAGGTAAATCTCCCTTCCTGTTGTGAGGAAGGTGGAGAGAAGGGCTCATGTGGGATGGGAAGGTTCATCTATAATTCCTGACTGGATTTAAATTATAAATCAAGTTAATCATATCTTTTGTACATACCAACTAACGATGAGAGGTTGGACAGAAGCATGCTGGGTGGAAAGGAGAAATCTGTGTTGTGTTTTCAATTTTACTATCAGGAACCACAACGTGGATTCACTCATTTGTTAATTGATTTTGATCAACCAGATTTTATTTGGAGGAAATGAACATTTCTTTCACAGAAGAAATTCCTCCATTTCAGCTTGCTTGTTTCAACTAAAGAGTTTCCCATCCTGAGGTTTAAAAACTCTGTGCTTAAAAATTGACTGCTACTAAAAGGAGCTAAGATAATTTCTGTTCCTTTATTTTTATTCACGACTTTAAAATTGGAATTGTTAGAAAGCTACTATTTTGTGCTTCATCCCTGAACATTATTGAGCCACATAAAGTTTTATGTATTCATTTTCTCTGAGTTGTGGTTAAAATACATGTATTTTTCCTGCCTGTGAGGAAGTAACTGGCCTAGAACTCTAGGCTTGGTAAGACCAGAAGTGCATTCCTGGCCTGCACCTTGTTGTTTTTTTGACCTCAGGCAAAGTACTATCTCTCTCAGCCCTTTTTGTCTCTTACGCAAAATTAGGGATTTTAACTAAACTAGTGGCTTTTATACCTTCAAAAATTTTCTTTTCAAAGAATAGAGGTTAATTTTTGGGTGGTATTAAACTGTATTGTGTAACACAGACACGTCGAACTCTCTAGCTAAAGGAGAGCTGGACATTATAGCTGTGACTTCCTTGTCCCTCAATCCTGCAGTGTCCCCAAAGGAACCTTAGATTTCTATGGGCCATATTTGAATACTAGCAGTTAATGAGAAAATCCTTTCCAACAAATTTTTTTAATTCTTTGAATTAAAATGTGCTGATACATAGTTTTTCTGTGTATGTTTCTCAGCCTCATATATTTGATCAACAGAAAAGTAAAAATTTCACACATCTTTTTATTAATGGACTTCAAAGCTATTTTCACATCTAAACACAGTTTTTACCTAGAAATAAACATAAAGGTCATAAAGGTGAATACTTAGGAAAAGAGATTTTGAGGAAAAGATAATAACATTGCATTCGTAGTTCATAAGTCGTGTCATATACAAAAGTGGTTATATTGGACATAGCATTTATTAATGGTAATATAAATAGTTTCAGTAAAGCCTCTCCCCATTGTCTGGCATTGAGTTATTAATTTTATAAGTTTGGTACAGTCATGTGCCATGATTCCTTTTATAAGTCCTGCATATGGTGCTGTTGTCAAAAACGTGTTATGATTCCTCAACAACTTAAAAATAGAAATGCAATAGAATCCATTAATTCCACTATTGGGTATTTACCCAAAGAAAATAAAAACACGAATTTGAAAAGTTGTATTCATCCCTATATTGATTGAAACCCTGTTTTCAATAACCTAACTATGGAAGTAACGTAAGTATCCATCGATAGATGAATGAACAAAGAAGATATGTTAGATGTATACAATGAAATAAATAACTCTGCGATAAGAAGGTATGAGACCTTGCCTTTGGTGACAATATTGATAGACCTAGAAGGTATTAAGCGTGGTATAAAAGAACTGAGAGAAAGACAAATACCATATGATTTTACATACATGTGGAATATAAAAAACTAAAAAGAGCAAACAGGATCATTAAAGCAGAGGACAAATCGGTGGTTGCTAGAAGGGAGGTAGGTAGAGAGGAGTGGGCAAACTAGGTGAAGAGGATTCAGAGATAGAAACTTCCAGTTTCAAATAAGTCAGAGGAATGAATAATACAGCATGAGGTAATTTCCTCAATAGTACTGTATGAATGTTGTATAGTGACAGAGAGTAATGACACTTGTGGTAGTGAGCACAGCATAGTGTATAGAATTATCAAAGCTGAATTTGTATATTGAAACTAGTATACCATGGTATGTCAACTATGCTTCAATTCTTTAAAAAAAAGTATCAGGGAAAACAGTCTCTGAAAATATTGGGAAACATGTTAGCCAAAATTTTTGTCTTCACTCCTAAATTCGTAAAGGCGTTGGACATCCATATCACCACAGTGTTGATTATGTTCAGTGCACTATTTTAGACCCCATTTGGGGCATTCATTGAGAGGGCCCCTTTAATGAGTAAGATCTAAATAAGAATATTCTAGATAGGAGCAGTTGTAATTTACAGTTGACCCATGACCAGCCTGGTTTTAAACTGTGCAGGTCCACTTTCCTTACACCTGATTTTTTTAAGGGGGGGACACTGGGAAGTACTCTAAGTGTATTTCATCTTTCTTCTTTCTCAATGACATGTTTCTCTAGCTTACTCTCCTCTACACAACACGTATTCATCAACTGTATATGTTACCAGCAAGGCTTCCTTTCAACAGTAGGCTATTTGTAATGAAGTATTTGGGGATCCTTAAATTATATGTAGGTTTTTGATGGCACGGGGGCCAGCCCCCCAACTCCTATGTAACTCAAGGGTCAACTGTAGTTTGATATATTCTTACACATTTCATAATTAGTAGATAATAATAGTCTCAAAAAGTCAAGTGTTTCCAAACTTGGATATAATTTGTAGAAAGGAAACAAAGTTACACTTTAAAATTATATCTTGTTTTCATTATGCCTAATTCTAGGAAGTTATAAATCTGAAACTAAGTTTGAAAACTGGTTTACGTCTGTATTTTTCCTTTTGTCAAACAGATCTTCTGAAATATTTGTGTCCATCTGAAAAGAAATGTTTCGGTCATAATACAGACAGCAGAATATGTTTACTCAGGTTTTGGCCAGTCGATTTCCACATGACAGCCCTACTTTCTTAGTCTGATATATTTAAGAGTCTGTCCTGAAAAATTAATAGCAAAAGCCCTGCCTTCAAATTTTGTTTTCCTAAAAGTGCAAAAACGGAAAGCCCATTTTAAGGAACAATTCATTAAAGGAAAAACCGGATTAAACTTTCATAAAGGGCAGTTTTCATTAAAATTTTCAAGTAATACATTCACTCTAAAATATGACACTTGTTTAACCTTTTTTGTACCAATGAGATCCAGCATCACCTTTCTGAAATTCCATAAATAGACCAATACTAATTGTACTGTCTATCCGAGTCACTTCAATGGCATTATATCTGTTCTCAGTTATCTGAAACTAAAATAAGTAGGAATTTCTTTGATTTATAAATGTGATTGTCTTTCTATTTAAGCAATCCCTAACTTTGGTTTAGTCTCTATTATTTCAAGACCACATTTCATAAGCTATATAGAATTTCTACAGTGTCTCTTGTTTGCCTTGAACATTCTAAATAATACTTGACTTATTTCAGGTAGAGAAGGAGTTCCATAAAGTCCTAAATAGAGAATTTGAAAAAGGTATGTTGCCAAAATTTATGAATTTAGATCTCAGTGATTTCTGAAATAAGCTATAAATAGTAAATGGCATCTCCTTCCATTGTTTGGATAATAGATAAATAATACATGAGCATAATGAAGAACATAATTTCTTCCTCATTGTGTCATCATGTTTCATAGCTTTTTAAAAAATCTCCAAAAGTGCGGGGGTGCCCAGGTGGCTCAGTTGTTTGGGCAACTGACTTCAGCTCAGGTCATGACCTCACAGTTTGTTGGTTCGAGCCCCAAGTTGGGCTCCACAGAGCCTGGAGCCTGCTTCGGATTCTGTGTCTCCCTCTCTCTATGCCTCTCCCCTGTTATGTTCTGTCTGTCTGTCTGTCTGTCTGTCTGTCTCTCTGTCTCTCAAAAATAAATATTAAAACTAATTTTAAGAAACATCTCCAGAAATCTTTATGTCTGTTATCATTTCTGGCTATAATCTTCCTTCACTGTGCTATCCCTGTGGAACTGTCAACCTGCACAATTCTCAGAAAATACGTGCTTTATCACGTTCCTGCTAGTGAAAGAAATCAAAAGCAAAAAAAAAAAAAAAAAAGAGTTGTCTATGTAATTCCTGGTTAAGTAATTATAGATCATATAGCTGTCACTTGACAGGTAACATTTAAATCTTCACCCATTGACTTTGTCATCGCTTTTGCCCTTGGTGAAACTTCGAATTCCTTAGCATGGAATAAAAACACCCCAATCAATTTGATTCTTGCCAGATTATTCAGTCTTCTGTCTCACTGCTTACCCTACTCTGCGGCTTTGCTCTAACACCTCATCAAGCCAAACTACTTAGAATTCCACAAGTGTTCTTCGTCACTTCTAGCTCTTTGTCTGTTCTTCTTCTCTCTATCTACCATACATTTTTCTTGTCCTTCAGGTATCACCTTACATATCACTTTTCCAGAAAACAGACAGTATTAACACAAAACTGGGATGTCTCTTCCGTGTGTTCCAGTAGTGCTTTGTTTTCGACCTGTCATTTCTACCTGTCTATTTGGCTCTGTTTGGAAATTCCTGTTTGAGTTTTCACTGTATAGCATATGATTGTTCAGGGTAGACTATGTGATCATCTTGCAATTTCCCCTTGTAATGAAAAAAACCAGAAGCTCTGATATTTATGCACAATAGCAACTAATTCGGTGTGCAACCCTGAGTGAAATATATGTAACAGTAATCTTGTGTTTCGTATTATACTTGTATGTGGGTATTTTTCATTTTTCTTAACATTTATAAAGGCCCCCACATTTTTTTTTTACTAACGTGTAGTTATAAGTTTTTGGATACAGAATATAAGTCTTTCTTTTCTTTTTCAGCTGCTGTAGAAACTGCAGCAGAATGCCGTAGACTTTTACCTTTACACTCTGCTGGCAATCCAGTTCGAACTGAGGATCTCATCGCCAAAGCTACTAAAGAATATGTAGAGATCTTGAACAAGAAATACATGATCTAAACGCTAAATAATAAAAATGTATTTCCTTGATGATTGCATAATGTTTTAATTGTTTTCCATTGAACATATTATATGTGAAAAAAATTTTTTGCTCTTCAGACACCCCTTTATTTTTTTGTCTTAGTTTATTGTCAAGTTGGTTTCTGTGTAACACCCAGTACTTATCCCAACAAGTGCCCTCCCCCATGCCTATCACTCCACTTGCCCTCTCCCACTCAGTTTGTTCTAGATGTCCAGTGTTCTCTCATGATTTATCTCCCTTTCTCTCCCCAACTATTTATCCCCCTTGTCCTCCCCAATGGTCCTCTGCTAAATTTCTCCTGTTACACTTATGAGTGAAAACATATGGTATCTGTATTCTCTAGCTGACATAGTTCATTTAGCATGACACCCTCGAGTTCCATCCACGTGGCTGCAAATGGCCAGATTTCATACTTTCTCATTGACAGGTCGTATTCCATTATATATATAAACCACATCTTCTTGATCCATTCATCTGCTGATGGGCATCTAGGCTCTTCCTATGATTTGGCTATTGTTGAAAGTGCTGCTATGAACATTGGGATACATGTGCCCCTATGCATCAGCATTTCTATATCTCTTTGGTAAATCCCTAGCAGTCCTGTTGCTGGGTCATTTGGGAGTTCTATTGATAATTTTTTGAGGAACCTCCACATTGTTTTGCAGAATGGCTGTACCAGTTTACATTTCCCCCAACAGTGTAGGAAGGCGCCCATTTCTCCACATCCTCGCCAGCATCTATAGTCTCCTGATCTGTTCATTTTAGCCATGCTGACTGGTGTGAGGTGGTACCTCAGTGTGGATTTGATTTGTGTTTCCCTGATGATGAGTGACGCTGAACATCGTTTCATATATCTGTTGGCCATCTGGATGCCTTCTTTGGAGAAGTGTCAGTTCATGTCTTCTGCCGATTTCTCCCTGGATTATTTGTTTTTCAGGTGTGGAGTTTGGGGAGTTCCTTGTAGATTTTGGATACTAATACTTTATCTGCTATGTCATTTGCACCTCTCCTTTCCATTCCGACAGATGCCTATGAGTGTTTCTGATTTTTTCCTTTGCAGTGCAGAAGCTTTTTATCTTGATGGGGTCCCAAAACTTTATTTTTCCCTTGATATTCTCTTTGCCTTTGGGGATGTGTCGAGTAGAAAATTGCTGCAGTTGAGGTCACGGAGGTTGTTTCCTGCTTTCTCCTCTAGGAATTTGATGGGTTCCTGTCTCACATTGAGGTCCTCACCCATTTTGAGTTTATTTGTGTGCATGGCATAGGAAAGTGGTCTAGTTTCATTCTTTTGCATGTGGCTGTCCAGTACTCCCAGCATCGTCTGTTACAGAGGCTGTCTTTTTTCCATTGGATTCTCCTTCCTGCTTTGTCACAGATTAGTTGGCCATACATTTGTGGGTACAGTTCTGGGTTCTCCATTCTATTCCTTTGGTCTATGTGTCTGTTCTTGTGCCAGTACCACACTGTCTTGATGATGATAGCTTTGTAGTAGAGGCTATAGTCTCGCATTGTGATGCCTCCTGTTTTCGTTTTCTTCTTCAGTATTACTTTGGCTATTCGTGGAATTTTGTGGTTCCATACAAGGTTTAGGATACTTTGTTCTAGGCTTGTGAAGAATGCTGGTGCAATTTTGATGCGGATTGCAGTGAATATGTAGGTTGGTTTGGGTCATAACGACATTTTAACAATATTTTTTCTTCCGATCCATGAACATGGAATGTTTTTCCATTTCTTTGTGTCTTCTTCAATTTTTCATAAGTTTTCTATAGTTTTCATCATACAGATCTTTTACATCTTTGCCTGGGTTTATTACTAGGTATTTTATGGGGTTTTTTTAATGCCAATTGTGAATAGGATCAGTTTCTTGATTTCTCTTTGTGTTGCTTCATTATTGGTGTATAAACGTGCAACTGATTTCTCTTCATTGATTTTGTACCCTTCGACTTTGCTGAATTCATGGATCAGTCCTAGTAGGCTTCTGATGTAGTCGTTCGGGTTTTCCGTGGAGAACATCATGTCATCTGTGAAAAGTGAAAGTTTGACTTCATCTTTGCCAATTCGGATGTCTTCTATTTCCTTTTGTTGTCTGATTGCTGATGCTAGGACTTCCAGCACTATGTGCAACAGCAGCCGTGACAGTAGACATCCTGTTGTGTTCCTGATCTCAGAGGAGGAGCTCTCAGTGTTTCCCCAGTGAGGGTGCTATTAGCTGTGGGCTTTTCATAAATGGCTTTTATGATGTTTAAGCTCCTCCTCTCCCAACTTTCTCGAGGGTTTTTATTAAGAAAGGATGCTGTATTTTGTCAAATGCTTTTTCTGCATCTATGGACAGGATCATATGGTTTTTGTCTTTTCTTTCATTAACGTGATGTATCACATTGATGGACTTGTGAATATTGAACCAGCCCTGTAACCCAGGAATGATTCCCACTTGATGATGGTGGATAATTCTTCTAATAGGCTGTTGAATTCGATTTCCTAGAATCTTGTTGAGTATTCTTGCATCTGTATTCATCAAGGACATTGGCTTGTAGTTCTGTTTTTTCACTGCATCTCTGTCTAGTTTGGGAATCTACGTGATGCTGGCTTCATAGAAAGAGTCCATAAGTTTTCCTACTATTTCTATTTTTTGGAATAGCTTGAGAAGAATGGGTATTAACTCTACTTTAAATCTTTAAATGTCTGGTAGAATTCCCCAGGGAAGCCATCTGCCCAAGGGTTCTTATTGGTTGGGAGATTTTTGATAATTAGCTCGATTTCTTCCCTGGTTTTGTGTCTGTTCAGATTATCTATCTCTTCCCATTTGAATGTTGTTAGTGCATGTGGGTTTAGAAACTTGCCCATTTCTTCTAGGTATCCAGTTTGTCGCATATAATTTTTCATAGTATTCCATGAAAATTGCTTGTGTTGCTGAGGGATTGGTTGTAATAAATCCATTTTCATTCATGTTTCTTTTTCTCCTATTTGGGCACTCTCTCCTTTCTTTTTGAGAAGCCTGGCTAGAAGTTTATCAATTTTGTTTATTTTCTCAAAAAACTAACTCTTGATTTCGTTGATCTTTTCAACTGTTTTCTTTTTTTATTCTATATTGTTTATTTCTGCCCTGGTCTTTATTATTTGTCCTCCTCTGCTGGGTTGAGGGTGTTCTTGCTGCTCTGCTTCTTGTTTCTTTAGGTGCTGTTAGAGTTTGTGTTTGTGATTTTTCTAGTTTCTTGAAATAGCCCTTTATTGCAATATACTTACCTCTCAGGGCTGCCTTTGCTGCATTCCAAAGAGTTAGGATTGTTGTATTTTCATTTTCATTTGTTTCTATATATTGTTTAGTTTCTTCTCTAATTGCCTGATTGGCCCAATCATTCTTTAGTAGGGTAGTCTTTACCTTCATGTTTTTGGAGGTTTTGCAGACTTTTTCCTGTGGTTGATTCCAAGTTTCATAACAGTGTGATCTGGAAGCATGCATGGGTTGATCTCAGTTCTTTTGTATTTATGGAGGCTTTCTTTATGACCCAGGATGTGGTCTGTCTTGGAATATGTACCCTGTGCACTCGAGATGAAAGTGAATTCCATAGCCTCAGCATGTAGAGTTCTATTATTATGTGTCAGATCCATCTGGTCCAATGTGGTGTTAGGGTCTATTGTTTCTTTAGTGAGCTTGTGTCTAGTTGATCTATCCATGACTGTCGGTGGAGTATTAAATTCTTTTGCAATTAGCACATTCCTATCAATAAGATTATTTATGTGTTGATGAATTGTTTTATGTATTTGAGTGTGCCTGAATTCGGAGAGCAGAGATTTATAATTTTTACCTCTTCCTGATGGATAGACCCTGTAATTATTATATAATGCCCTTCGTTACTTTCTTGTTACTGCCTTCACATTAAAGTCCAGTTTGTCTGATAGGTGTATGGTGACTCCAGCTTTCTTTTGACCTCTAGTCGCATGGTAGATATTTCTCCATCCCCTCACTTTCAATCTGAAGGTGTCCTCAGGTCTAAAATGAGTCTCTAGTAAACAGCAAATACGTGGATCTTGTTTTTTTTTTTAATCCATTCTGATACTCTATATGGTTTGAGTGGAGCATTTAGTCCATTTACATTCAGTGATATTATTGAAAAATATGGGTTTGAGGTGACTATGTTCTATGTAGGATTCCTACTTGTAGTAGTGTCTCTGGTACCTTGTGTGCCTTGCAACATTTCCTTCATCGAGTCCCTCTTAGGATTTCTTGTAGGGCTGGTTTAGTGGTGATGCATCCCTTCAATTTTTGTTTTTTTGGGAAAATCTTTATCTCTCCTATTCTGAACGACAGGCTTGCTAGATAAAGGATTCTTGGTTGCGTATTTTCTTCTGTTCATCACATTGAAGAGTTCCTGCCATTTCTTTCTTGCCTGAGAAGTTTCAGTAGATAGGTCTGCAACTACTGAGAGGTCTCCCTTTGTTAGGGCCGTTGTATCCCCAGCTGCTTTCAGAATTGTCTAATTATCCTTATGTTTTGCCAGTTTCACTATAATAGGTCATGCAGAAGATCAAATCAAGTTGCATCTGAGGGGAGTTCTCTCTGCCTCTTGGATTTCAATGTCTGTTTCCTTCCCCAGATTGAGGAAGTTCTCGGCTATAATTTGTTCAAGTACCCCTTCAGCCACTTTCTGTCTCTTCTTCTTCTTATGGAATTCCTAGGATATGGATATTGTTCCATTTGATGGCATCACTTTGTCCTCAAATTCTGTTTTTGTGCTCCTGAATCAATTTTTCTCTCTATTTCTTGGCACCCTCTTTTTCTATAATTGTGTCTTCTAATTCACTTCTTCTCCTTTCTGCCTCTTCAATACTTGCAGTGGCTGCATCCATTTCGTTATGCACCTCGTTTATACCATTTTTTAATTCATCACAACTCTTTTTGAGGTCCATAATTTTTGTGGCAATAGCATCTCTGGTGTCTTCCATGCCTATTTCAAGTCCTGCAATTAAGATTATGACTATTGTTTTCAATTCTTGCTCAGTTATGTTGCTTATATCTGTTTTGACCAATTCTTTAGCTGTGAATTCTTCCTGGAATTTCTTTAGAGGAGGGTTCTTCCATTTTCTCATTTTGGCTAGCTTTCTGTCTCTTGTAAGTTTTATAAACTTATTATGTGCTCTGCACCTGCAAGTACTGCTACATTAATGGAGGCTCATCAACTGTACAGAGCCTGTCCATTCATGAAGCATTCTTGTAATGGTGTCCCTGTTCTCTCTTCTTGAGACTTTGGTTTCTTTCCCTATTTGTAGGGATATTTGGGAATCTCCACCATGTGTATTTTGGCTTGTTTCTTGAGGTAGCCCTGGAAAGGAAAACAGAGACAAACAGGGAACAAAAGCAAGCAATTGCACACACAAATCAAACAAGCAAAGTGAAAGGGGGAAAAAAGCCAGGAATCCCAGCTACACATACAGAGCAAAGCAAGGTGGACGCAGGGCTCATGGAAGAGCATATACAAAGAGAGAAATGAGAGGGGTGGGGAGAAAGAGAAGTTGAACATTGGCCAGGCAAAGAGACTAAAAGCCTTAATTTGGATAGAGAAAAGAATATGGCAGGAGGTGAGGAGAAAACAAACAAAAATGATGATAATGTTACCCAAAGAATCTGTATCATCATATCAGAGAGAAAGGAAGGTAATAATGCAGGTGTAGAACATGCATCAAGAGAACGGGTTATATATACCTGTTTAAGCAAGCATCCAACCAGAATACCTGGTCCAGTGGAGCGGAGAGATAAGAAGGCATAAGGGAGAATATATCTAAATAGTAAGAACTGGCCTAGAGTTAATCACGACAATGTGTCAGTGGTGATCCTGGGACAGGGGCTGTTTCTGCAGCATCTATCCAGGCTCTGGTAACAAAGCAGCCACCCAGCACATATGGGCATGTTTTAGTGTAGGTGGGTGCCTCCTCCACTGAAGGTCCTGCAGGCCACTCCTCAGGGCCCCGCCTTGGTGGTTTTGAGGAGAAAAATGGTGACCACCCCCAGTCCCTCCTCACAACAGGCATTGCAAAAAACTAAGTCCAATCTCCCTGAGCCACGGGCGCCACCAAGGTGGGCAGTGTTCTATGTCCCTCGCCCAGCCTTGTTTCTAGATCTTACTCTGTGCGCATTAATGACCCTGCACGAAATGCAATCCTGCAAGTCGGGCTCTTCCTAGCAGAGGATTGAGTAGGGGAGCCGTTCCTTCTGATGCCGAATGCGTTCCTTGCTAGCATATTTCCTGGAGTGGATTTCTGGGACTGAAAATGCAGCCCAAAGAAACCTCCAAATATAGAGATAGGATCTCTGTATGAAAGCCCTATGAGGCTGTCTTCTTAGTGGACTTTCTCTTTGCCTCTCAGGCTCTTGTGGTTCAGAGTCCTTTGGCTTCAACCTTTGAGAGATGCAGGGGGGAAGTACAGAAGTCCTATTTCTCTGCCATCTTAAGGAAAAACCTGTGAAAATCGTTATTAAAGATTCTTAAAAGTATTTTTCAGAAATGCTGATGCATTGGAGCACATGTACCCCAATGTTCATAGCAACAATGTCAACAATAGCCAAAACATGGAAAGAACCAATATGTCCATCACCTGATGAGTGGATCAAGAAGATGTGGTATATATATACAATGGAGTACCACATGGCAATGAGAAAGAATGAAATCTGGTCATTTGTAGGAAAGTGGATGGACCTCGAGGGTGTTATGCTAAGCTAAATAAGTCAGGCAGAGAAGGACAGATACCATATGTTTTCACTCATAGGTCTAACAGGAGAACAGGAGAAATTTAACGGAGGACCAGGGGGAGGGGAAGAGGGAAAGAGAGTTGGGGAGAGAGAGGGATGTAAAACTTGAGAGACTATTGAATACTGAAAATGAACTGAGGGTTGAAGGGGAAGAGGGAGGGGGGAAAAGAGGTGGTGGTGATGGAGGAGGGCACTTATGGGGAAGAGCACTGGGTGTTCTATGGAAACCAATTTGACAATAAACTATATAAAAAATAAAGATTATTAAAGGTATTTTTGCCTATGTGTAATGTGTAATGAGAATGTATATAATTATTAAACTGTGTTTCTTAACATCAAATTAACTTAAGCAGATTTTGCATGTGGAAACTAGCACTGCTGAGATTTACACACTCAGTCCTCCTCCAGTATCAGCTGCTTGAACACACCCCAACAATCAAGTTGTCATTAACATTCCAGTGGTGTTAGTGGATGGCTTTGTTTTATGCTCCCATGATTCTTACTACAATGGGACCTAAAGATTTAGACATTATTTTGATGTACTCCATCTATGGCTATTGCCAATATTTGTATGTATTACAATTTTTATAGGGTTATAAAACCTATCTGTAATTGTAATTTTAAACCCCGAATCATAACTCTTTCTGCATGGAGAAATAAGTTTTGCCTAAGACTTTTCACCTTTTCTATCTATCTATCTATCTATCTATTTATTTTTGTGCTTTTCAGAAACAAAGCTAGAGAAAAGAAAAATTAGAGAAAACAAAGAACTTCCCCTCCCCCTCAGAGCCATTTGCTAGTATTATGTCTGATTCATGTCGCCCTTAAATCTACAAATCAGTGCATTCCATAAAACTACCCTACAACTTTCACAATCAGAAAATTAACAGTAGTACAATTGACCCTTGAATAATGGGGTTAAGGGTGCTGACCCAAGCCCCATGGTCAAAAATCTATGAATAACTTTTGACTCCCAAAGACTTAACTACTAATAATCAACTGTATACCAGAAACCTTACTAGGACCATAAAACAGTCAATCAACACATCTTTTGTATAGGATATTTATCACACCCTATTCTTAAAATAACATATGCTAAAGAAATAATATTAAGGAAATTATGAGAGAAAATACAATTAAAGCACTGAAAAAAATTGTGTGTAATAAGTGCACCCATTAAGTATACGTTCTATCATTTATTCCTCATATGCTTTTTAAGTTTTGTCACCTACCTGGACTATACTCTATACAGGGTAGGCCCTGTAGTTCAGAGCCACGTAGTGAATTCTGTTTGTGTCATGGTGTTTTTTCAGTCTAGAACAGTTCCTTTGTCTTTCCTTGACTTTCATGACCTTTCATTTTTCGAAGGGTAAATTCCGCTAATGTGGAATGGCTTTCGGTGTGGGTTTTTTTTTTTTTTTTTTTAGGTTTCCTTGATAAAATTCAGATCATACATTTTTAGCAAGAGTTTCACCACTGTCTATTCTTTTCATTGCATCCTATCAGGTGACCTGCAATTTTCATTTGCCCCAATACTGGTGATGTTAATGTTGACCGCCGGAGCAGCACCTGCCAGGATTCTCCCCAGGAATGTTAGTCAACTTTTCCCTTTACAATTACTTAGTATTTTATGGGGAAGTACTCTGAGACAGGTGAATATCTCCTTCCTCAGACACCGTGTGCCAGGCCACCTCTTCTGCAGATGATTGACCCCTCTGCGGGATCAGAAAACCCACGCCGGGCTGTTCTTCCCCTGTGCGGATGCCTCCCGACCTGGGTCAGTCTGTGGCACTTCATTATTCTACATCATTCACTTTTCAGGGACGCTCTCACTTGAGCTCCAACACCGTGCAGGGTGACCGTCCCAATTTAATGCCTTCCCCATTCTATCTAAGCTGCAACACGTCACTCTGGACCCTCCCTGCTTCTGTCTCTATGACTGTGAACTCAAATATTGGGGAAGAAAAAGAAGAAAGGGAGAAAGGGCTCCACAGGTCTTTCACGACCAAACTGGCAAGCTCCACAAAGCAAAGACTCAATTACATTGAATCTGTAAATAGTTTGTAGGGAAAGACATTTCTTATACTGATTTTTCCAAACAACTAATATTTTCCTTGTCAGCCTCTCAATGTTTAAAGGATTCCTTATAAGGATCTTACAAATATTTGTAAGCTTTATTTCTAGGTGTCTGATACTTTTGATCCAATTATAAACGTGTGGGAAGCAGCAGCAAGGAGCTAGAGAGGCAAGTGTGATCCAGCAAAGCTCTCGCGCCCTTACAGCCCTTGCGGCTGGCCCTTTCCTCAGAGGTTAAACTGCTTCAGCAGCAAGGAGCCAGTAAGGAGAGTGGGATCGAGCAAAGCTCACATGCCCTTACAGCCCTTGCGGCTGATCCAGGTCCTCAGAGGTTAATTCACTGGAGGTAAGATGTTATTGCACCATGTCCTTCAAGCTTCTTGGGTTAAGGTGTTATTGTAAAAATGTCCTTCACGCTTTGGCACTCTTATAATAACAATAAGAAGAGAGTGTAAAGTTCCCAGGAAAATGTTGTAACAATAACTGTGGGAACAGAAAAAGGTTTGTCTAGAAACAACCCTTCTCTTAGCTGTGGCTGTTTGTATAAAACTGCTTGCATGTTGTTGGGGCCCAGTAGGCAAAAAATACCCTCAAACATGGCTTTACCAACCACCATCCACGTTGTCTGTCTCGTCTGTCTTGTCTGTCTGGTTCGCCTTGTCCATTTTCTAGAGATACTGCGTGGACACCAACCCCCTACTCGGGACCTTTCGACTGGGGTGCGTGGGCTGGTCCCCAGCACATGTGAGAAATTAAGTGGCAATATCGGCATCACTCAGGTTGTCCCTCTCGTTCCCATCCTTTGATTCTCTCTTCTTTTCCTCATTCCCTTATCCTTGCGTCCCTGCTTCTGTGTTCCCGAGTGTGCACTACATAAATGTTATTTAAAATTTTTTTTCATTTCCTATTTGTTGCTAACTTGTAGAAATAAAATTATTTTGCATATTGAGCTCGGATTCTGCTATCTTGCTAAATCTCTTACTATATTTGCTTCTTTCTTTCTTTTCATTTGTAATTTTAATTCCATTTAGTTAACATACATATTAGTTCCAGGTGTGCAATATAGTAGTTCAAATATTTTATCAGCAGATTCCTTTGGATTTTTTACATGCAGCAACATCTAACTATAAATAGTGACATTTTTATTTCTGTCCAATTTCTAGAACTTTAATTTCTTGTTATTTCCGACTACAAGAATGATGTTGAGTAAATGTGGGGACACTGAGTATTTATGTCTTGTTGCAATTGCAAAAGGAAAAAGGTTTTTTTTGTAACTATGGAGAGAGTGGGGTTAAAAATTGATACCTTTGGTAGTGTATTCATTTGCTCTTGCCATGGAAGAGATCACCATCAACATCGTATCTTAAAGCCACACACATTTTGATGGGTCAGAAGCTAAGCATGGTTTAGCTGTGTCCCTTGTTCAGATAGTCACACAGCGGTAACCCAGCTGTCAGCTAGACTGCGCTTTCCTTTGGACACTCAAATGGGGTAGAATCTGCTTCCAAACTCATTGAGTTTGTTGGTAAAAGAATTTCCTTTTGTATGACTATACTTACTTCCCCAGCTCTTTGCTAATTGTCGGCTGTAGGCTTCCCTTCCGTCCTAGTGCTTGCCTGTGCTTCCTAGAGGCTTGTCTTATCCGTTTGGGCTGCTGTAACAAAATACCATAGGCTTATGAAAACCAGAAAGTTATTCTTCACAGTTCTGGAGGCTGGGAAGTCCAAAATCGAGGCACTGGCAGATTCAGTGTATAGTGAGGGCCAGCTTCCTGGTTCGTGGATGCTGGTCTTCCTGCTGAACACAGGGCCTAAGGCAGCTCTCCCTGCCTCATAAAGGAGGGCACTTAATTCCATTCATGAAGGCTCCACCATCATGACTTAATCACTTCCCAAAGCCCCCACATCAAAATACTATCACTTTGATCATTAAAGATTTAACACATGAATTTGGGTGAGTGGGGTCCCAAATGTTCAAAAACTGTCTTTAATTTTCTGAGGAACCGTCATACTGTTTTCCACAGGGGCTGTACCAAGGTACACTCCCAACGACAGTGCACAAGCGTTCCTTTTTCTTCATATTTTCTCCAACACTTCTAATTTCTTGTGTTTTTGACTTTAGTCATTCTGAGAGGTATCAGTTGACATGTCATTGATTTTTTTGACTGTTTAGAAAAACTTGTAGTTCTACATATAATTGATCGTCAAGTTAGCTAACATACAGTCTATACCGTGTGCTCTTGGTTTCCCATGATTCATCCAATTTCACATAGGTGTGAAAACATGAGATACCTTCTTTCTCTGATTTATTTCAATTAACATAATACCCTCCAGTTCCATCCATGTTGTTGCAAATGGCAAGATTTCATTCTTTTTTATTGCCAACTAGTCTTCCATGGTATGTATCAACCACATCTTCTTGCTCCATTCGTCAGTTAATAGACATCTAAGCTCTTTCCGTAATATGGCTATTGTTGATAGCACTGCGATAAACTTTGGGGTACTTGTTTTCCTATGGATCAGCACTTCAGTATCATTGGGATCAACTCCTAGTCGTCCTATTGCTGGGTTGTGGGGTAATTCTATTTTTAATTTTCTGTGGAACCTCCACAGTTTTCGAGAGGGGTTGCATTAGTTTGCATTGCCACCCACAGTGCAAGAGGGTTCCCGTTTCTCCACATTCTTGCCCACATGTGTTGCTTCCTGACTTGTTAATTTTAGCCACTCTGACCAGTGTGATGTGGTATCTCAGTGGGGTTTTGATTTGTATTCCCCTGATGATGAATGATGTTGAGTATTTATGCACGTGTCTGTTACTGACCTGGATGTCTTCTTTGGAAAACTGTCTGTTCATATCTTCTGCCCATTTCTTCACTGGATTATTTGGTTTTTGGGTTTTGAGTTTGGTAAGCTTTTTATAGATATTTTATACCAACTCTTCATTTGATATTGCAAATATCTTCTCCCACCTGATCAGTTGCCTTTTAGATTTGTTGATAGTTTCCTTTGCGGTGCAGAAGCTTTTGATCTTGATGTGGTCCCAATAGCTCATTTTTGCCTTTAGTTCCCTGCTTTTGGACACATGTTGAGTAAGAAGTTGCTGTGGCTGAGGCCAAAAAGTTTGTTGCCTATGTTCTCCTGTAGGGTTTTGATGGTTTCCTGTCTCATATTTCGGAGTTTATTTTTGTGTAAGGTGTAAGAAAGTTGTCCAGATTCATTCCTCTGCATGTTGCTTTCCAGTTCTCCCAGCACCATTTGCTAAAGAGACACTTTTGTCCCCATGGGATTCTCTTTCCTGACTTGTTAAAGATTCGTTGGCTATACATTTTCGGGTGCAATTCAGGGTTCTCTATTCAATTCCATTGGTCTAGGTGTCTGTTTTTGTGCCAATGGTATGTGATCTTGATGATGATAACCTTGTAACACAGGCTAAAGTCTGGGATTGTGATGCCTCCAGCTTTGGTTTTCTTTTACAACTTTACTTTGGTATTCAGGGTCTTTTGTGGTTTCATAATTTTAGGATTGTTTGATCTAGCTCTGAGAAGAATACTGGTGCGGTTTTGATTGAGATTGCAGTGAATATGTAGATTGCTTTGGGAAGTATTGACATGTTAACAATATTTATTCTTCCAATCCATGAACATAGAATGCTTTTCCATTTCCATGTGTCTTTTTCAATTTCTTTCATATGTTTTCTATCGGTTTCAGCATACAGATCTTTTACATCTTCGTTAGGTTTAATCCTAGGTATTTTATGGTTCTTGGTGAGATTGTAAATGGGATCAATTTCTTGATTTCTCTTTCTGATGCTTCATTATTGATGTATAGAAATGCAACTGATTTCTGTACATTGATTTTGTATCCTGTGACTTTGCTGATTCATGTGTCAGTTCCAGCCACTATTGGGTGGAGTCTTTCAGGTTTCCACGTAGACTATCATGTCACTTGTGAAAAGTGAAAATTTGACTTCTTCTTTGCCAATTGGGATACCTTTTCTTTCACTTTGTTTTGTGATTGCTGAGGCTAGGACTTCCAAAACTCTGTTAACCAACAATGATGAAAGTGGACATTTCTGTCATGTTCCTCATCTCAGGGGAAAAGCTCTCAGTTTTTCCCCATTGAGGATGACATGAGCTATGGGCCTTTCATAGATAGCTTTTATGATGTTAAGGTATATTCCTTCTATTTCGACTTTCTTGAGAGTTTTTATTAAGAAAGGATGCTGTGTTTTCTCAAATGGCTTTTCTGCCTCTGTTTCCATGACTATTCGATTCCGTTAATGTGATATTTCACACTGATTGATTTGTCAATGCTGAGCCAGTCTCACTTGATTATAGTGAATAATCCTTTTAATATACTATTGAATTTCAATTGCCAGTATCTTGTTGAGAATTTTTACACCCGTGTTCATTAGGGATATTGCCCTGTAATTCTCCTTTTTTGTGGGGTCTCTGTCTGGTTTGGGAATCAAAGTAATGCTGACTTCATAGAAAGAGTCTGGAAGCTTCTCTTCTGTTTCTTTTTTTTTTTTAATTTTTTTAATGTTTATTTATTTTTGATACAGAGAGAGACAAAGCATGAGAGGGGGAGGGGCAGAGAGAGAAGGAGACACAGAACCGGAAGCAGGCCCCAGGCTCTGAGGTAGCTGTCAGCACAGAGCCTGACACGGGGCTCAAACCCACAAACGTGAGATCTGACCTGAGCCGAAGCTGGAGGCTTAACCGACTGAGCCACCCAGGCGCCCCGCTTCTCTTCTGTTTCTATTGGTTGGAACAACTTGAGATGAATGGGTATTAACTCTGCTTTAAATATCTGGTAGAAAAAAATATATCTGGTAGAATTCCCCTGGGAAGCTAAAAGGCCCAAGAGTTTTATTTGTTGGGAGATTTTTGATAGCTGATTGAATTTCTATGCTGGTTATGGGTGTACTTAAATTTTTTATTTCTTCTCATTTGCATTCTGGTAGTGTGTGGGTGTCTAGGTTGACCATTTCTTCCACATTGTCCAGTTTGTTGGCATATAAATTGTCATAGTATTCTCTAATGATTGACTGTATTTCTGTGGTGTTGGTTGTGATCTCTCCTCTTCATTCTTGACTTTATCAATTTGGGTTTTGTCTCTTTTCTTTTTGGGAAGTCTAGCTAAGGCTTAATTAATTTTGTTTATTTTTAAAATAATAGCACTTAAAGTCATTGATCTTTTCAACTGTGTTTTTGGATTCTCTATTATTTGCTTCTGGTTAACCTTTATTATTTCTATTCTTCCTCTGGCTCCGGGATCTCCTTGATGCTCTGCTTCTAGTTCTTCTAAGTGTGAGGTTAGGTTTCCTATTTGGGATTTTTCTTGTTTCTTGAGATAGATTTGGACTGCAATGTATTTTCCTCTTGGGACTGCCTTTGCTGCATCCCAAAGGGTTTGGGTCATCATGTTTTCATTGGCATTTGCTTTCATATAGTTTTAAATTTCTCCTGTAATCGTCTGGTTGACCAGCCATTCCTTACTAGGATATTCTGTAACCTCCATGGTTTTGGAGGCCTTCCAAATTTTTTCTTGTGGTTGCTTTCAAGTTTCATAGTGTTGTGATCTGAAATATGCATGGTATGATCTCAATTCTTTTATACTTAATGAGGGCTGTTTTGTGACCCAGGAAGTGATCTCTTCTGGAGAATGTTCCACGTGCACTCGAGAAGAATGTGTATGCTGCTGCTTTGGGATGAAAAATTCTGAGTATATATCTGCTTAGTCCATCTGGTCTAGTGTATGACAAGGCCATTATTTCTTTATTGATTTTCTGCCTTGATAATTTGTTCATTGCTATAAATATAGTATTAACATCACCTGCAATGACCATCTTATTATCAATAAGATTGCTCATGTTTGTGATGAATTGATGTATATATTTTGGGGCTCACAGGGGGCGATAAACATTTACAATGGTTAGCACTTCTTGATGGATAGACCCCTTAATTATGATATAATGCCCTTCCTCATCGCTTGTTAGAGTTTTCCATTTAAAACCTAGTTTGTGTGATGTAAGTATGGCTACTCCAGCGTTCTTTTAACTTCCAGTATCATGATAGATGTTACCCATCCTCTAACTTTCTATCTGAAGGTGTCCTCATGTCTAAAATAAGTCTCTTACAGACAGCATATAGATGGATCTTACCTTTTTTTTTTAATCCATTCTGATACACTGTGTCTTTTGATTGGGACATTTAGTCAATTCACATTCAGAGTGATTCTTTAAAGATATGGATGAAATGTCATGGTGGTATCTGTAGGTTTCAATGTTGTGGTGATGTCTCTGGTCCTTTGTAGTCTTTGTAGCATTCCTCTCACAGAGTCTCCTTAGGATCCCCTGCAGGGCTGGTTTAGTGGTCATAAACTCCTTTGGTTTTTGTCTGTCTGGGAAAGTTTTCATCTCTCCTTCTATTCTGAATGATAGCATTGCTGGATAAAGGATTCTTCGCTGCATATTTTTCCTTTCAGCACATTGATTATTTTCTACTACTCCCTTCTGGCCTGCCAAGTTTCAGTGGACAGGCCTGCTACTACCCTTTTGTGTCTACCCTTGTAGGTGAAGGCCTCTTTGTCCCTAGCTGCTTTCACAGTTCTCTCTTTATCTTTGTGATTTGCCAGTTTCAGAATGGTATGCCACGGTGTTTGTCTGTTCTTGTAGAATCGGAAGGGAGTTGTCTGTGCCTCCTGGACTTGCATGTCTGCTTCCTTCCCCAGACAAGGGAAGTTCTCAGCTATACTTTTTTCAAGTATAACTTTTGCTCCTTTCTCTCTCTTCTTTCTGGAACTCCTATCATACAGATATTATTTTATTTCATTGAATCACTTAAGGCTCTGATTCTCCCCTTGTGGTCTAGAATTTTCTTATTTCTCCTTTTTTCAGCTTCATCATTTCCCATAATTTTATCTTCTGTTTCACTTATTCTCCCCTCTGCTTTCTCCACCCTTGCTGTCACTGCACCTAGTTTATATTGCATCTCATTTACAGCATTTCTGAACTCAGGACTGTTTCTTGGTCCCTTGAACTCTGCAGAAATAGATCCCTTCTGTCTTCTATGCTTTTGTCAGGCCCAGCTATTAATCTTATGACTATCATTCTAAATTCTTGAGCAGATATATTGTTGATATCTGTTTTGACCTATTCTCTGGCTGTCATTTTTCCTGGAGTTTCCTTTGAGGAGAGTACGTCTGGTTAGGCATTTTGTCTAGCTTTGTGTCCTTTCTATGTTTTCATAGATTGTTGTGTCCTACACCTGTAAGCACCCCTATATTAAAAGGGATCATTCACTGTCCATGGCCTGGCCCTTCAGGAGGTGTTTTCAGAGTGAGTTACGTGCTCTCTGTTGTTGTGACTCTGGTTACTTTATCTCCCTACTTGTCTTGGTGATCTGGGCCTTCCACCAGCTGTGCTTTGATGCGTTTGTTGATGTAACCTAAAGACACGTTTTAAAAGGGGGGTGGTGATAATGAAAGAAGGACAGTGAAATGGTGAGGGTGGCGAGAAAGGAAAGAAAAAAAAATTGTCCAAGCAGATAACCAGAGAAACTCTGTGGATTATTGCATAAAATCAGAGAAACTATACAACTTAATCCAGAGAGGAAGAGAGGAAAATAAAGAAGGAGATACAGAAGAGGTGTAACAAGAGTAGATTAAAAATGTCTGGTTAAACAAACCTCCAACCAGAATGGAGAAGGGAAGAAATAAGAGGATGAAAATAAAAAATATATACATGTATCTGGTTCTATCACTCTTTAGCTCATGTTCCAGGAGATCTATGTCTTCTGGCCTCAATCCTGCTGTGTTTGAGGGACAAGGGAAACTCAGGTCCTCCTACTGCTCCCCCATGTACCAGTGCTGTTTAGCTTTGAATTTCCCTGATGCTGAATGATGTTAAACATCTTTTCATGGGTCTTTGGCTATTTGGATGTGTTCTTTGGAAGCATTTCTACTCAGCTCCTCAGCCCATTAAAAAAAAAATGTTTGTTTATTTTTGAGAGAGTACAAGCAGTGGAGGGGCAGAGAAAGAGGGAGATACAGAATCCAAAGCAGGCTCCAGCCTCTGAGCTGTCAGCACAGAGCCCGACTCTGGGCTCCAACCCAGGAACAGTGAGATCATGACCTGAGCCAAAGCTGGATGCTCAACAGTTCAACTGACTGAGCCACCCAGGTGCCCTATAAATTCTTTCTGTATTTAGATATTAACCCCTATTGGATATATCTCTTGCAAATATCTTCTCCTAGTCAGTAGGTTTTCTTTTTGTTTTGTTAATGGTTTCCTTTGCTCTGCAAAAGCTTTTTATTTTGATGTAGTGCCAATAGATTATTTTTCTTTTTGTTTCCCTTACCCTAGGAGATATATTTTTAAAAAGGTTGATATGACTGATGTTAGACAAATTACTGCCTATGTTGTCTTTAAGGATTTTTATAGTTTCTGGTCTCACATTTAGATCTTTTATCGATTTTGAGTTTATTTTTCTGTGTGTTGTCATTAAGTGGTCCAGTTTTATTGTTTCATATATAGCTGTCCTATTTTCCCATCACCATTTATTGAAGAGACTGGCTTTTTCCCAGTCTGTATTTTTGTCCCCTTAGTCATAGGTTGCTTGACCTAATAAGCATAGACTTATTTCTGAGGTCTCTTCTGTTCCATTAATCTATTTGTCTCTTTTTGTGCCAGTAGCATACTGTTGATTTTATTTGTGTGTGTGTGTGTGTGTGTGTGTGTGTGTGTGTGTGTGTGTGTGTGTGTTTGGAGACAGACAGAGACAACACGATCAGGAGAGGGACAGAGAGAGAAGCAGGCTCCAGGCTCTCAGCTAGCTGTCAGCACAAAGCCTGAACGGGGGCTCGAACCAACAAACCGTGAGATCATGACCTGAGCTGAAGCCGGACCCTTAACCGACTGAGCTCCCCAGGTTGCCCCATGTTGTTTTTATGTGTGTATCTGTTTTTCTTCCTACTATTCCTTTTTTTTCTAATCTTAGAGTTTTTGTCTGCTCTTACTTATTTTTCTTTTTCAGTACCATAGTGTCTTGGTTACTAAAGCTTGGTGGTCAATCTTGAAATCGGGAATTGCGATACCTCCAGCTTTGTTTTTCTTTCTGAAGGTTGCTTTAGTTATTTCAGATCTTTTGTGATCAAGACACATAGAGAAATACCCAAATCAATAAAATCAGAAATGGAATAGGAGACGTAACAAATGATACCACAGTAATACAAAGTACTCTAAGAGAATACCATGAACAATGATATGCCAACAAATTGGACAACCTACAAGACATGGATATATTCCTAGGAACATGTCATCTTCCAAAATTGAATCAGGAAGAAATTGAAAATCTTTTCAGATTTTATTTATTTGAGTCTTCTTTTGTTTTCCTTTCAGTGTAGCCAAAGTTTGGTCAACTTTTTCTTTTGAAAACCAGCTTTTAGTTTGGTTCATCTTTTCTATTGTTTTCCTGGTTTCTCTTTTCTTTGTTTTTAAGGTGTGTTTGTTTGTTTCTAGAGGCTGAGAGAGAGGAGAGAATCCCAAGGAGACTTTGTACTGTCAGAGCCCAGCATGGGGCTCAGTGTCACAAACCATGAGACTATGATCTGAGCTGAGGTCAAGTGTTAGATACTTAGCCAACTGAGCCAGCCAGGTGCCTCGTCTGCTGTATTTATTTCCGCTTTCATCTTTCTAATTTACCTTCTTTTGCAACATTTACTGGTTGATTTTCTGTCTGGATGATGTATCCACTGTTGAAAGTGGGGTACTGAAGTCTTCTACTGTTGTATTGTATGGTTTTCTCTTCATGTCTATTAGTATTTGCTTAATATATTTAGGGATTCTTCACGTTGGGTACATATATATTTGTGAGTGTTATATCTTCTTGATCAATTGACTCCTGTATCATTATATAATGACCTTCGTTGCTTCTTGTTACTATTTTTGGCTTAAAGTCTATTTTGTCTCATGTAAGCAGAACTACCCCTATTCTCTTTCAGTTTCCAGTTGCAGGGAATGCTTTTCAATCCCTTCACTTTCAGCCTGTGTGTATTAAAGCTGGAGTATGTCTTCTGTAGGAAGCATACTTTGGGTCTTATATATTTTATCCATTCAGCCACTCTATGTCTTTTCATGGGAGAAGTTAATGTATCTAAAAAAAACTATTTGTGATGGGGGGAGTGGTGTAGAGGGAGAAAGAGAGAGGAATCTCAAAGTGCCTCCACATTCAGCACAGAGCCTCATGTGGGGCTGAAACCCATGACCCTGGGATCATGACCTGAGGTGAAATCAAGAGTTGGACGCTCAACCAACTGAGCCACTGAGGGATCCTTTAAATACATTTTCATTTAGAGTAGTTACTGATAGATAAGGACTTACTGTGCCATCTTATTGTTTTCTGGATTTTTTGTGGATCCCTTAGAACTTTCGTTCTCTTTTGCAGACTTTTTTTCTGAATTGATGACTTTCTTTTCCTTTTTGTTTTATAGTCATCTTCAAAATAAATTCCTGTATTTATTTATTTATGTATTTAGGTGGTTATTTATTTACATTTATATTTTATAGTTTATTGTCAAGTTGGTTTCCATAAAATGCCCAGTGCTCATCCCTGCAAGCGCCTCCTCCATGCCCATCACGCCCCTTCCTCTTTACCCCTCCCCCATCACCCCTCAGTTTGTTTTCAGTATGCAAGAGTCTCTCAGGATTTGCCTCCATCTCTCTCCCTAACTATTTCTCCCTTTCTTTCCCCCATGGGCCTCTGTTAAGTTTCTCCTGTTACACTTATGAGTGAAATCATAAGTATCTGCTCTTCTCTGCCTGACTTATTTCACTTCGCATGCCACCCTAGAGTTCCATCCACGTTGCCATGAATGACCAGATTTTATACTGTCTCATTGCCATGTCCTATTCCATTGTATATATAAACCACATCTTCTTGATCCATTCATCAGTTGATGGACATTTAGGTTCTTTCCATGATTTGGCTATCGTTGAACGTGCTACTATGAACACTGGGGTACATGTGCCCCTAGGCATCAGCATTTCTGTATCCCTAGGGTAAATCCCTAGCAGTCCTATTGCTGGGTCATAGGAACGTTCTCTTGTTCATTTTTTGAAGAATCTCTACACTGTTTTCCAGAGTGGCTGCTAAAGTGGCTGTTAAATATTTTAAATTATGTTGATATTTGGCTTAAGGATATGTGAATTTAGTTTCATTTATCTAATAAATGTTTATTGAATGCCTGTTAAGGATTGGATCAAGGTGAGAGCTGGAGACTGGGGGAGGAATCATCAAATGATGCCAGTTCATTTTACTTAATATCATTATAAAGTTAATGGTTGTCATCCAAGCTAGAATTTTTAATACTATTTAAGTCAGCTAAAAGTGTTATCTCCTCTGTCTTGTAGTTTTCATTGCTATCCTTTTAACTTATTCTTTGGTTTCCTCCTTACCCCTTATTAAGCTGACAGTTCTGTCCAAAGCCCAGTGACAGGATCCTTTGTTTTGCCACCCTTCTCTGCTTGCTTGATCTGCTTTGGCGCTAGGTTAGTCTTTCTCAACCTTGGCACTACTGACGTTTTGGCCAGATCCCTCTTTGTTGTGGGGGCTGCACTGTAGGATGCTAAGCAGCAACCCTGTCTTCTACCCCCTAGATACTAGTAGCACCTGCCCCTCAGCTGTGACAACCAAAACATTTTTAAATGTTGGCAAGTGTCCCCCAGAAAGCAAACTGGACCCTGGTCGAGAACCAGTTCTTCAGGCAAACACTAGATCCTGCCACACAACAAAGTGAACAAGAGACTGTTTTCCCCACCGTGTGACTCTCCCTGCTTTGGGATGAATTTCAGGTCCTGCCCTTCCCTAGGTGGCAGTAACCACCCTCTATCACCAGGTGAGGATTCTGGACAAGTGCACGCTTTGCTGGCTTTTACTGACCACTGTTCAACTGCACAACTGCATCTGCTCTGTCCACACACTAACTTGCTCCATATCTCTGCCAGCTGATTTATAACTCTGCAATGTGTCTTTAATTATAGAGCTATGCTATCTCAAGTGATCACTTCGTTTCTAAATACAACTTAATGGACTTTCTTCTTGGCTTGTTTAATAGTCAGTATTACTATAAAATCACACCAACAACTTTCTCCCTCTTTTTTTTTTTTTGTTCCAGATCTTTTCTCCACAGTAAACCATATGTGGTCCCACTCCTTAAGGTTATGTCATATTCTTTTGTCCCTGGCATCTAGGTCACTATGAAAAAATGTCATTTGGAGCCATCCCAGTCAGTTTATAATCAAGTTTCTCACAGTATAATATCTGAGTGGGCTCTTGCTGATTATATATATTTTGGATGCATGTCTTCATTGCAGTGGTTCTGTGATTTTTCCAATTCTAGTTAAGAATATAAAATAAAAGATACTTATATCTTTTTTCCCATAGGTAATTTGCTTTTGAGATTTTGGCAAATCCACAGAAGACAGAAATGCTAGGGTCTGTCTGACTTTTTAGCTTCCTCTGTCTATGCAAACATAGCTTCTTTTATTCTTTTTTAGAATAAAGCATTTTAATCTCTTGCTATTCTCAGAAACTTGCTGATATAAAATTTTCATTTTATAATGCTCATTCCTGGGCAGGAGTACCCAATTCTGGACACTTCCTAGGCTCAACTCCAAAACCACTTCAAAAATTTACTCATATAATTTATCATTTCACCTTTCAATTACAAGTTGTTCTTTCATTGCACTCAGTTGGTTTCTGACTCTGTTACCACCTCATTCGATGTACTATTACATCATACATAACACTGTACTGGAATTACATTGACTATGGACTTGGGTTTCAATCCAACTAGTACCACTTATATGTACTATACAACTTAGAAGTTATGTAACCTATCTGGGCTTCAGTGTTCTCATCTCTAAAAGTGAGATCATATTTTCTGTACTTATTTTCCATATTTTATTTGCTTTTTTTCTGGGAATTTGTGAAAATTAAATAAGATTGTGTCAAAAAATCTTGACTTGAAAGAGAGCACTGGGTGTTGTATATAAGCCAATTTGACAAATTCTATTAAAAAACCAAAAAGGAAAAATAAACAGAAAAAAAGAAACCAAAAACAAGAAAAGATAAGAAAAAAGAAAAACTACATCAATATAGAAGTTAATTGCTGTTTCCTCTTTATCACCTTCTGCATGTCCCGGCCCTATTCCAGGCATGCTTGACAATTTTACCCACAGTTCACTGCTCTGCCTTCTTTCAAAATCATCCTAGATTTCGTTTTGATCACTACCCTCCATTTGTAGGTGATGACTAAAAATATCCTCATGTTACAGATGAAGAAAATGAGATACACAGAAGAAAAAATAAGATAAAATAATCATATACCATGCTTTAGAAAATGGTCTTTTTTTAACACACATAATTGTAATCTGGTTCAAATTCAAATCAGAATCCTCTAAACACCTAAGACTATGTCATCCAAAAATATCATTGGAATTTTATGGTTTCCAGAAAAGAATTTCATAGTTTCAAAGTGACCTATTTATTATATACATTACTAATTACACACACACACAAACACACACACATGTACACACCCTTCTATACATACACAATTACTTTGGGATTCAAATGAGGACCATTATATCATCAAATATTAAATGGTAATACATCTTTAAAAGAAATTTAAAAAAAAAAGAAATTTTAATAAGTATACACTGTATTTATTACTCTTCTGAAGTGGATGCTGATTTCTTCTTCTCTAATTCTTGATCTTGCTGATTCATTACTGTTTTCCAGTGTTTATAAAGCTCAACATCTTTGGTTTGAATGTCCATCAAAGTCCCTTCTCTCAGTACTTCCATCCTTCATGGCTATGATCTAAGCAAAGCACATATTGGTAGAACTTTGACAAAAAACCCTAATTGGACAAATGAATTACATTGATCTCAGACAACATTTCTTAATGTGCCTATTTATTGACATGACTATAATGTTAAAATTAATGACATTTCTTTTCTTTCCCTATTTAATTTTATTTATGTATGTATTTATTTATTTTCAATTTACACCCAAGTTAGTTAGTGTATAGTGCAACAATGATCAGGCCCATTTAGGCCATTGCCCCCTCCCACAAGCCTCCCAGCAACCCTCTGTGTGTTCTCTATATTTAAGTGTATGACATTTCTTTTAAATTCTTACCTGGTCAGCATGTGTTAGATACTGTAATTTGTGAGTCACAAGAACAAGTGTCCTTTTGTCATCTTGGAGAAATTTCAAAATCCCTTCCTGCATTACGTGATCACTCAAATGAATGTCCAGGGCAGAGAATGGATCATCCTAAAACCAGTAAAATGGAAAGAATATGAAACATTTTCTATGTTCTGGATGTAACTCAATTTCCCTAGAAAGTAGACATATAAATAACTAAGGGCAAATTATCCTTATTATCCAATTTATAGAAAAACAGACTGTGTATGTTTAAATTGGTGGGAAATAGGATTCAATTAAAAATGAAGTTTTTATTCTCTCTTTCACCTTAAAAATAATCCAAAAAGTAAATAACAATATCCAAAGTGGTTTCGATTATTATATGTGGTATTTTCAAGCTCAAAAAATAACACTTCTTGACAACCTTTAACAATAGACAAATGGGGGTGCCTAGGTGGCTCAGTCTGACTCTTGATTTTAGCTCAGGTCACGATCTTGCAGTTTGTGGGATTGAGGTGCACATAGGACTCAATGCTAACAGCATAGAACCTGCTTGGGACTCTCTCTCTCCCTCTCTCTTTCTGTTCTTCCCTGACTCACATATACATTCTCCCTTTCTCCCAAAATAAATAAATAAACCTAAACACACACACACACACACACACACACACACACACACACACACAACTGACCAAAAATAATTCTAGTAGCTGAAATTTAGACAATAAAAATAGGCATAGACACTAGACCAAGATGGCGACATAGGAGGCTCCTAAATTTCTCTCCTCCCATGGATGCTCAGACTAACAGCTACACACACAGAGCAATTCCCTCTGAGACAAATCCAGAAACTAGCTGAGTGCTTCTATATATTGGAAAACTGAGAAAATACACTATTTAAAAGATAGTAAATTCTGAGACAACTCTCACCACAAACCTTATAATCTGTGCAGACAATACAATGCGAGGGAACCCCCCAAGTCCCACCTTCACTCTGAGGAGTGAAGCTGTTGGGACCACACATCTAGTGTCCCAACTTTTATGGCTGCTCTCCAAGGGGCAGGCCCCCAAATCACTTAGCTTTGAAAGCTACTGGGGCTTGCATTGATAAGTCTCACAGAAATAGAGGAAACAAAAAAGCAGTTGTTATCAGGTACAGGAGCACTTACTACATCTATCCCTCCAGGGCTCAGCACAGAAGGAGCAGGCAAAAAAATGCCTTTTCCCAGTCTCTCCTGAGCAGAGTTTGCCTACTTAAAGCTGTTACCTGAGGGCACAGCTTCTAATTAGCGTGCATGTGGGTGCTGATTGTGACCTACCCTGTAGGCTGAAAGAGCCACTGGGAACTTCTTCTGTCTATTCTTTCCATGTCTAACAATAAAACCAAGTTGCTAACATCTTCCTGGAAGGAGAGTCTTTATACACCTCATGTCCTAACTGTTATGGATGCCACTCAATGTACTGGCTCCCATAACCTAGCTCTGGTAGCCAACAGGGCTTATATTCATGAGTCTCACAGGACTATAGTAGACAAAAAACCATTTTTAAACAGGCATAGGAGCACCTGCTCATGGCTCAGAGCATATGGAGCAGACAAAATACCCATTTCCCAGTTTCTCCCTGGAAGGTGTTTGACTAAATATTTTCCC
>NC_043709.1:83898477-83920990 GCF_006229205.1 Suricata suricatta
TATATTCATGAGTCTCACAGGACTATAGTAGACAAAAAACCATTTTTAAACAGGCATAGGAGCACCTGCTCATGGCTCAGAGCATATGGAGCAGACAAAATACCCATTTCCCAGTTTCTCCCTGGAAGGTGTTTGACTAAATATTTTCCCAGCTGTTGCCTGAGTGTCTAGCTTCTAATCAGCTTCCATTTAGGTGCTGACTGCAATCCTCCCCTTTGGGACACTGATGGGTGTTTGAACACCATCAACTACTGAGACTCAGGAAGAATAAAGACAACATCTTGGACAGTCAGATACTTTGAGAAGCAACTAGAAGCTTGAATCGGACTGATTGATGAAGTGCCTCGCCTATAGGAGACCAGTCTGTCAAGACTGGGAGAGCTGTCTACTCATGCACAGAAACTAACACAGAGAATCAAAGGAAATGAAGAAACAGGGGAACATGTTCCAAACAAAATAATAAGGTAAATCTCCAGAGGAGGCCGGCAAAATGGCGGAGAAGTAGGTAACACTGTGACCTCTGCACGCCTGCAAACATCAAACTGAGAGGATTTAAAAGCCACAATTTTCTAATCTTCAGGAGCAGGGGTGTGCGCACTGACCCCTTATAGATATCAGCCCCACAGATAACTGTGAGTGAGACTGGGAACGGAGACTAGGGAGGGGGCGCCAGCTCAAGGCGGGGCTGGGAAAGAGAGTGCTCAGAGACTAGACCAGGGCTGCAGAGAGCTCTGGACTAGACCAGGGCTGCAGAGAGCTCTGGTCCAGAGGCTGCACAGCATCCTGCAGGGCTGGAGCAGGCAGGACTGCCTTGCAGGTTGGCACAGAATTTTGAGAGCTTTCCAAGAGCCGGCAGCGCTATGCGTGAGGGCAGGAGCTGGCCACCAGGTGGGTACAGAGAGGAGGGGAAGAAGAGAGACTGAAGGGTGACCTTAGCCCTGGGCTAGGTGGAGAGACAAAATTTCCATTCTCAGGGGCTGGGAGCAGGGAGAGAAACCCGATCCCCTCAGGGGGCTCCCCATCAGGTGAGCCAGCAGTCCGAAGACCTTAGGTGGAGCCAAGGAAGGGCTGGCTCTCCAATCCCCCTGTGCAGTCCCCACCAGAAAGCCCACTGCTGCCAGAGGATATTTAAACAGTGGCGAAAAATTGTAAAGTGGGTGAGCTAGGAGTGAAGGCCTAGCAGACCTTAGAAAACCAAAACAATTTGACCCGCCCATGGCACTGGGAGGGTGAACTCAAGAGAGTGGCTGACAACCCATGGTCTAAGAGGAACTTGAGGCGCTGCCAAACTCTCCCTGCATCCACTAAGGCGGGGCCTCAGAGACCAGGCCCTGAGACCTGACATACTCCCGTCAAACCACGCCCATCCGCGCTGGAAAGCTGGATTCTTCTGTTTGTGCTATTTTTTCATTTTTTCCCCAAATTTTTTCTATCCTACTTCTTCTTAATTTTTAAGCTTCCACAATTTTTTCCCTTGTTTTCTCTTTTCTATTTCCCTATCTCATCCTTCTCTCCCTTTTCCTCCTGGAGTCTGGAAAGACAAACCTTTAACACAGCTGTGATTAGATCAGCTCTTACCATCCAGATATTTTTCACTTATCTCGTTCTTCTCTTTATCCTCCACAGGTTTTGGCCTCTCAGACTGTCCCTTTACTTGGGCTGTCTTGGTTCCCCTGGATTTTTGCTGTGCTTTCTCTCCTTTCCTGTTCTCTCTTTTCTTTCCTGCTCCCTTTTTTTCCCTAACCCATTTGTTTTGCTTGTATACTGGATCTGTCAGTGCATTTGTGTGCTTGTGTTTCCTGTGTGTTTGTCTGTCTGTTTTCCTTTTCAGGGCTACCTCAAAAAAACAGGCCTAAGCACACATAGTGGAAAGTCTGAAATATGGCTGAGTAAGGAAATATATGAATTACAAGCACAAAAAGAGAAACCACGAGACACCATTAAAAGAACATCTCCTGAAATGACAGGGCCTGGATAAAGACCCTCCTTTAATAGAGCCGCACTATCGGTGCACAGTGCAGAAACAGCTTTTGAAACTGATAAGAGACAGAAAGCTAGCCAAAATGAAGAAACGAAAGAACTCTCCTCTAAATAAATTCCAGGAAGAAATCACAGTGACAGAACTGCTCAAAACAGACACAAGGAACATAACTGAACAAGAATTGGAACAATTATCATAAAATTAATTGGTGGGCTTGAAGAAAGCATAGACGCTGTCGGAGAAGATATTGAAACAACGACTAGAAACCTTCAAAATAGCTGTGACGAGTTAAAAAAAAAAAAGGTATAAATGAGGTGAGTAATAATATGGAGGCTGCCAATGCACAGATTGAAGAAGCAGGGAGGAGAATAGGTGAATTACAAGACAAAGTTATAGCAAAAGAAGAAGCCGAGAAAAAAAGAGAGAAATTGATACAGGAGCATGAAAGGAGAATCAGAGACATGAGTGATACCATCAAACGGAACAATATCCTTATCATAGGAGTTCCTGATGAAGAAGCAAGAGAAAAAAGGTCCTGAAGGGGTGCTAGACCAAATTATACATGAAAATTTCCCTAATCTGGGGAAAGAGAAAGATATTGAAATTCAAAAGACATAACAAACCCCCTAAGATGTAACATAATTCGACCTTCAGCACGGCATAATGAACTGGCAAAATATAAAGATAAAGAGAGAATTCTGAAAGCAGCTAGGGATCAAATGCCTTAACATACACAGGGAATCCTATCAGAGTGGTTACAGACCTATTGACTGAAACTTGGCAGGCCAGAAAGGAAAGGCAGGAAATCTTCAATATGATGAACAGAAGAAACATGCAGCCAAGAATCCTTTAACCAGTGAGTCTATCATTCAAAATAGAAGGAGAGATCAAGGTTTTCCCAAAAAAAACAAAAGTTGGGAGAATTCATCACCATCAAACCAGCCCTACAAAAAATCCTAAGAGGGACTCTATGAGGGAAATATAGCAAGGAATATAAGGCACCAGAGACATCACTACAAACATGCACTTTACAGGGAACACAGTGAATTTAAACCCACATGTTTCAATAATAACACTGAATGTAAATGGACTGAATGCCCCAGTCAAATGACACAGGGTAGCAGAACGGATCAAAAACCAAAATCCATCTATTTCCTGTCTACAAGAGACTCATCTTAGACCTGAAGACACCTCCTGATTGAAAGTGAGGGGATGGAGAAATATCCACCATGTGACTGGACGCCAAAAGAAAGCCGGAGTAGCCATGCTTATGTCGGACAAACTGGACTTTAAAGCATGCCTATGCTTTAAAGTAACAAAAGGTAGAGGAGTACATCATATAATAATTACAGTCTCTACATCAGGAAGAGCTAGCAATTATAAGCATCTATATGCCGAAATCGGGAGTGCACAAATATGTAAAACAACTAATCACAAACAGAAGCAATCTTATTGATAAGAATGTGCTCATTGCAGGGGACTTTAATACCCCACGTGCATCAATTGATAGGTCAACCAGACAAAAAATCACTAACGAAACAATGGACCTGAATGGCACACTTGAACAGATGGTATTAATACATAGATTTAGAACTCTGCAACAAGATACTAGCAACCCCTGAAGCTAGGGAATTCACTTTCTTCTCGAGTACACATGGTACATTCTCCAAGACTGATCACATACTCAATCATAAAACAGCCCTCCAAAAATACAAAAGAATTGAAATCATACCATGCACACTTTCAGACCACAATGCTATGAAACTTAAAATCAACCACAGGAAGAAGTCTGGAAAACCTCCCAAAATGTGGAGGTTAAAAAGTACCCTACTGAAGAGTGACTGGGTGAACCAGGCAATTAGGGAAGAAATTAAAAAATATATGGAAACAAATGAAAATGAAAAGACTACAATCCAAACTCTCTGGAACACAGCAAAGGCAGTCCTCAGAGAAATGTTCACTGTCATCCAGGCCTATTTCAACTAACTAGAAAAAGCACAAACTCAAAACCTAACAGAGCACCTAAGGAAACTAGAAGAGGAGCAGCCAGAGCACCCCAAACCCAGTAGACGAAGAGAAATAATAAAGATCAGGGAAGAGTTAAAGAAAATAGAATCCACAAAAGCAACTGAATAGATCAATGAATCCAAGAGTTGGTTTTTTGAGAAAATAAACATAATTGATCAAGCTTTAATTAGGCTCCTCAGAAAGAAAAGAGAGAACACTCAAACAGGCAAAATCATGAAGGAAAATGGATCTATTACAACAGATCCCTTGGAAATACAAGCAACCATGAGAGATTACTATGAAAAATTACATGCCAAAAAACTGGACAATCTAGAAGAAATGGACAAATTCCTAAATGCACATGCACTACCAAAATTCGAACATGAAGAGATATAAAATTTGAACAGACCCATAACCAGTGAAGAAATCGAATCAGTTATCAAAAATCTCCCAACGAATAAAAGGGCAGGGCCAGATGGATTCCCAGAGGAATTCTACCAGACATTTAAAGCAGAGTTAACATTGATCCTTCTCAAACTATTCCAAAAATTAGAAATGGAAGACTTCTGGACACATTCTACGAAGCGCATATCACTTGGATATCTAAGCCAGACAGAGACCCAACAAAAAAATAGAACTACAGGCCAATATCCTTAATGAATACGGATGCAAAAATACTCAACAAGATGCTAGCAAATCGAATTCAACAGCATATATAAAGAATGATCCATTATGATCAAGTGAGATTCATTCCTGGGTTACAGGGCTGGCACAGTATTCGCAAATCCATCAATGAAATACATCACATTAACAAAAGAAAAGAAAAAAAACCCATATGATCCTGTCGATAGTTGCAGAAAAAGCATTTGACAAAATACAACATCGCTTCTTAATAAAAACCCTCGAAAAAGTCAGGATAGAAGGAACTTACTTAAACATCATAAAACCCATTTATGAAAACCCACAGTTACTGTTATCCTCAATGGGGAAAAACTGAGAGCTTTCCCCCTGAGATCAGGGACACGACAGGGGTGTCCACTCTCACCACTGTTGTTTAACATAGTGCTGGAAATCTTGGCATCAGCAATCAGACAACAAAAGGAAATAAAAGGCATCAGAATTGTCAAAGAAAAAGTCAAACTTTCACTTTTTGCAAATGACAAGATACTCTACATGGAAAACCTGATCAACTCCATCAGAAGCCTTATAGGACTGATCAATGAATTCAGTAATGTTGCAGGGTACAAAATCAACATACAGAAATCGGTTGCATTCTTATACACCAAAAATGAAGCAACAGAAAGAGATATCAAATAACTGATCCGATTCACAATTGCATGAAAAACCATAAAATACCTAGGAATAAATCTCACCAAAGATGTAAAAGACCTGTATGCTGAAAACTATAGAAGACTTATGAGAGAAATTGAAGAAGACACCAAAAAATGGAAAAACATTTCGTGCTCATGGATCAGAAGAATAAACATTGTTAAAATGACATTATTACCCAAAGCAATCTGCACATTCAATGCAATCCCCATCAAAATTGCACCAACATTCTTCTCAAAGCTAGACCAAACTATCCTCAAATTCCTATGGAATCACAAATGACCCTGAATAGCCAAAGTCATATTGAGGAAGAAAACCAAAACGGGAGGCATCACAATCCCAGACGTTAGCCTCTACTACAAGCTGTCATCATCAAGACAGTATGGTATTGGCACAAAAACAGACACATAGGCCAATGGAATAGAATAGAAAACCCAGAACTGGGCCCACACATGTACGGCCAATTAATTTTTGACAAAGCAGGAAAGAGTATCCCACGGAAAAAAGACTGCCTCTTTCACAGGTGGTGCTGGGAGAACTGGACAGCAACATGCAGAAGAATGAAACTAGACCACTTTCTTACACCATACATGAAAAGAAACTCAAAATGGCTGAAGGACCTGAATGTGAGACAGGAAACCATCCAAACCCTCGAGGAGAAAGCAAGAAATAGCCTCCTTGACCTCCACCACAGCAATTTCCTACTTGACACATCCCCAAAGGCAAGGGAACTGAAAGTAAAAATGAACTCTTGGGACCTCATCAAGTTAAGAAGCTTCTGCACTGCAAAGGAAAAAATCAAGAAAACTAATAGGCAACCAACAGAATGGGAAAAGATAGTTGCAAATGACATATCAGATAAAGGGCTAGTATCCAAAATCTACAAGGAACTCACCAAACTCCATACCCAAAAAACAAATAACCCGGTGAAGAAATGGGCAGAAGACATAAACAGACACTACTCCAAAGAGGACATCCAGATGGCCTATAGGCACATGAAACGATGCTCAACATCACTCATCATCAGGGAAACACAAATCAAAACCACACTGAGATACGACCTCACAGCAGTCAGAGTGGCTTAAATGAACAAATCAAGAGACTATAGATGCTGGCAAGGATGTGGAGAGAGGGGCACCCTCTTACACTGCTGGTGGGAATGTAAACTGGTGCAGCTGCTCTGGAAAACAGTGTGGAGTTTCCTCAAAAAACTATCCATAGAACTCACCTATGAACCAGCAATAGCACGGCTAGGGATTTACGGAAGGGATACAGAAGTGATGATGCATAGGGGCACATAACCCCAATGCTCATAGCAACACTGTCAACGATAGCCAAATCATGGAAAGAGCCTAAATTTCCATCACCTGATGAGTGGATCATGAAGATGTGGTATATATATACAATGGAGTATTACATGGCAATGAGAAAGACTGAAATATGGCCATTTGTAGCAAAGTGGATGGACCTTGAGGGTGTCATGCTAAGCAAAATAAGCCAGGTGGAGAAGGAGAGATACCATATGTTTGCACTCATAGGTCTAACAGGAGAATGGGAGGTCTTAATGGAGGACCAAGAGGAGGGGAAGAGAGAACAAGAGTTGGGGAGAGAGAGGGACGCAAAACTTGAGAGACTATTGAATACTGAAAATGAACCGAAGGTTTAAGGGGGAAGTAGAGGGGGAAAACAGGAGGTGGTGATGAAGGAGGGCACATGTGGGGAAGAGCACTGGGTGTTATATGGAAACCAATTTGACAATAAACTATTAAAAATTTTTTTCTGGTAGGGACACACTTCCATGTTCACATTTTTGATGGTTCTGAATAAGATCGAAGTACAAAGGGAGAGTATAGATATTGGAACAGGTAACCAGTAGTCTCTGCAGCAGGAAGTGGTAATGACACAGCGTAAAAAGGCACCTTGAAACCTGTAGATGAGTCCTGGGAAAATAAAGCAGTATAAGCACAGAAATAATCACCTTTCTTTAGTGTCAGAGGCTGAACAATGAATCCCTTTCCGTTACTCCCAACAAAATATGAGAAGGATGTCACCCATGAATCAGTGGCAGCATGGGTTAATGACTAAGATCTGGTTCCTCCTTCCCAGAGGCAAAGTGCTTAATTAGAATGATGTGTCGGGAATTTTAAAAATCTGACAGTGCACATTTTTTTCCTTTGTTCTTCTCCCCTCCAACTTTTCTTTTCTTCTGGCTTTCCAACTGATTTATACTTCCATATGCATTTTAGAGTCATTTTTTTAATTAAAGCGGTAGGATTTCAAAATTGCACGTTCTTTTTTAAAATGGATTAATAGCAAGTCTCGGCTCATGACACATTCTTACTATTTGTTCGTGAATGGTCTGCTTCTGTGCACTTAGTTAGCTATTAATTTTTAACAATTAAATAAACACTTGCAAACTACCACCCAGAACAAGAGCTAGCGTCTTGACAACAACCCATTCTGTCCTCAAGTTTCTTCCACCCAAAGCCACCATTGCACTTCTAATTACATTCAAAGATATTTTTCCAACTTCAGTAAAATTTAATTTTCTCAAATCTGATTTTATATGCCCAAGAACAAATCCTCAGTAATTCTCAAAATTATCTAGTTCTAAATGTTATTAATAGCAATGATTACTACTTGCCAACACTAATATTCATTGTCCTTTTCTTAAAATTGGTTAGACTCAAGGTGGCAAAGTGCTCGGTTAAACGACTGTATTTCCCGATCTTCCGTGTAACTAGGTGCGGCCTCAGGCTAATTTCTGGCCGGAGGTAAAAAGTGAAAGTTGTTAGATGACACTCTTGAAAATTTCTATTAAAGCGGAGACATACAGATAGTGTGCACGCACCACGTGACCTTCACTTTCCTGTGTTTTGGTACTATGGATGTGATGGCTGGAGCTCCAGCAGCTATTTGAACCATGGAATAAACTCGATACTGAAAAGCTGCTAAGAGTGACAGAAAGAGAGAAGCCCAACAACCGTAGGGCCTTAGCAACTCTGGGTTGCCTACCTTCTGGCCTCTTTTTAGTGAAAGGTAAAGAGACTCCTGTCTTATTTACTCAGCCTCTATTTAAAGTCTCTGTTATGAGCAGCAAAACATCTCATAACTGATACACTATTGTAAATGGAAGACTTTAAAGTTGTATTTTATACCTTATGATGTTTCTATAAGAAAATTAGTTTATTATTTAGAAATTAGACACCTTAACAAGTTCTGTTGTTAGCAACAAAATGCAATACGTAGCTGATATACTGGTATAAAGAGAACATCTTGAAGTTGTATTTTATAACTTCTGATTTTTAAATTTGGGAAGTTAATGACTTTGTTTATTTGTTTTTATTCAATTTTGAGAGACAGAGGTGAGTGCGAGAGAGGCAGAGAGAGAGAGGGAGACACAGAATCTGAAACAGGCTCCAGGCTCCAGTTAATACAGAGAAGCAGCCAGTGGAATAAAGAAAACCCAGGAGAATGTGGTGACCCAAAAGCCAAGGAAAAAAGATGTACTCAGAAACAAAGAGTGATCAGGAGTGTGAAATGTTGCTAACAGGTCAAACAAAATGAGGCCAGAGAATATTGAACTTGCAATATAAAGTTCATTGGTAACTTTTCAAAGACACCATAAAAAATTCAAAGTGAAAGAAAAAAAGCATAACGTAAGTTAAGGGACACCTAAAAAATTCTGATTTTGTTATTGAGACTTCTTTGATTTTCCTAACGTATCAAAATCTTGGGGCACCTGGGTGGCTCAGTTAAGCCACCGACTCGGTTAAGCATCCGACTTCGGCTCAGGTCATGATCTCACGGTTCGTGGGTTCGAGCCCCGCATCAGGTTCAGTGCTGACAGCTACCTCAGAGCTGACAGCTAGCTCAGAGCCTGGAGCTTGTCTTCGGATTCTGTGTCTCCCTCTCTCTCTGACCCTCCCGTGCTCATGCTGTCTCTGTCTCTGTCTCTCTCTCTCTGTCTCTCTCTGTCTCTCTCTCAAATATGAATTTAAAAAACCATTAAAAATAAATAAAATATCGAAGTATCAAAATCTTTCGAAAATGGGGGTGTGGTCAATCTATTTGTTGGTAGTTAAGGAAGATACACAGACTGTGTTTTAGATATTCTAGCACTGAAATTATTAACCCATCAAAATAACTCACCATGCTGAATTAAAATGTGGAAGTGTAGACTTTGTATCGGTAACATCATCTTTATCAACAAAAACCTTTAGCAATTTCAACTAATAGTATTACAAATAAAATAAAACAGAAATTCTGAATATATCAGAAATATATTTCTAGACAATGGTCCATTTCTTTTTGAACAGCATTAGGCACGAAACCTTCAAATATTAAATAATATAAATTACATGCTGGATTTTATTCGAAATTAACTTGGGCTCTAATGAGTGTATACTTATAGTGCCATCTACTGTTCGGTAGTAAAATCACAATGTGCTGGCAAACTGGGAAAGAGAAATAAAATACAGGTATCTTCTTTTTATCGGTAATCTCTTTCTAGAAATCAGATATTCTAGATAATAACACTAACTTAGGGAATACATCCCATTATTTCAACAAGGAAAACTTATAACTAACATGCTCCACAGGAAATCAAAAGTCAATTTTATAAAATATAACAAAACTCACTGAAGCATTTAATGTATGCAGGTATGCATACGTCATACATATGTATGCACCAAACTGTAGCTTGAAACATCACTTTCTGATTACCAAACACTTACCAATATGGCTGTCAGCAAGCCGTAATGTTTGTTGACCACTGATACATTTTTCGAAAAGTTTATAAGTGATTTCAATTTTATTTGGAATACTACACCAAATCTTTTACCTAATCATTTTGTTTAACTGCTATATTTCCTACAGAACTGTTGCGAGGATATATTATTGAGTAAAAAAGGTAGAAAAAATTGCGTATAATTTACATTTATCTAGGAAAAGAGAGAGGATATCATGTATTATCATATTATGTATTATCACGTTATAATTTTTTTAAATGGACGGGTAAAAAAATGTAAAGTAATACGTTATAGAAGAAAGAAAAGATTAGAGCACAGAGAACAAGGATAGAAGCAAAGCTTCTTTAAATATAGTAGACTCAAGTACCTAATTCTAAACCACAATTAAGTATGAAAAGGAATTCTAATAAATAATGTGAAAAGAATAAAGTTATATTGAGTTTTAGTAGTATGAATCAAAAGTGTATTCTTAGAAAAATATTGTAATGAGAGGTACATATATTCTATGAAACTAAGGTATGAAAAACCAGAAGTCATTTTTAATAGGAAAATATGAAACAGGGAGAGGTCTTCGGGGGTCTGCCTATAAACTTTGTCTTCCTGAGGAGACTGAGGACCAGTTCTGTAACTAATATGTGTTACACACACTCTTGTCCTCATCTTTGATAGACAATGGCCTGACCTGAACTCAAATATTATTGTTAAATTTCAAATATTCATGGACCTCAACAAAATTTTATATTCAACATCTTTTCTCCTTATTCTCTCCTTATTTTTACTTCCTTTGGAATTGACACAAAATATTACATTCATTTCATAAGATTAACTTATAAACAACAGTAGGATATAGGTCTTTGTTTTTTTATAATAATAGAATGTCATTGTTTTACTGTTTTTTTTCTCTCCTCAGCAATTGTAAGAAAATAAAAGATCATCTAATCTGTCAGTCCTTCAATTATTCTTTAAGTTATTGAAAGGGTGGTCAATGGTAAACTTTAAAGGTAAGGTTAATAAGTAAAATGAAGAAATTATAAATGCAATTACCTTTATGCTTTCCTCCCTCCTTTCCTTCTTCTCCCCTGTGCTTCCTTTGTTCAGTTATTTAAATATTTATTGAATTTCTGCTGTGTGCAAGCTCTGAGTGTGCAGTGCTGAATAAACTTTGACCTCACGGAGCCAAGTGTGTACCGTAGGAATAGGAATGGCAAGGAGGAAGCCAAAATAAGATACAGAAGCTGATGGTCTGCATAACTACAATATATAGTAATATGTGCATGTGTAATATATACATAGCGTTTCTAAAACGGTGAAATAAATCATTAAAAAATTAAAAATTAAATTAAGTCACCAAAAAATGAAAACATCGTAAGTGTCTGATAGTTAGTGTCCCACCAGGTCCAGTCCCTCTGTGGGGCTCATTTCAAAGGCCATGTACTCCTTGAAATCTTTCCTGATACTCTGAACCGGAAGTAATTTGTTTTTCCTTTAAAGACCCAACCTGTACGGATGCCAGGGTGATTCAGTCAGTTGAGTGCCCGACTTCGGTTCAGGTCATGATTTCACGGGTTTGAGCCCCATTGGGCTCTCTGCTGTCAGCATGGAGCCGCTTTGGACCCTCTGTCTCCCTTCCCACCACTCCCCCTTTTGTTCTTTCTCTTTCTTTCAAAAATAAATAAAACATTAAAAAAAGAACCCAAACTCTATTATTTGTCCTTTGGTACTTACATTCTTCCACCCACTTTCTTTTAACTCTACTCATATAACATCCTTCAATAAATCCTTGAGGACAAAAGCTGTCTCTTACTCATTCTAGCATCTTCTACCTAATAAGAGTTTTTAAAATATTGATCATACTGCACCTTAAAAGGTCATAATCTGTCTGTCTACAACTTACTGTTAACAAATCAAGTGAATTGTTTACCGCCTGTTATCTTTTTTATTAAGTTAATTTATTTTGGGGGCGCCTGGATGGCTCATTTGGTCACGCCTCCAACTTCGGCTCTGGTCAGATCTCACGTTAGTGGGTTCGAGCCCTGCGTCAGGCTCTGAGCTGTCAGCACAGATCCCGAAACAAAGCTTGAACCCACAGACCATGAGATCCTGACCTGAACCGAAGTGGGGCACTTAACCAATTGAGCCACCCAGGTGTCTCTCTAATATTTTTTTAACATTTATTTATTTATTTATAATGTTTTATTTATTTTTGAGAGAGAAAGAGACAGCATGAGCAGGGGAGGGTCAGAGAGAGGGAGACACAAAATCCAAAGACGGGCTCCAGGCTCTGAGCTAGCTCTCATCTCAGAGTCCGACAGGGGGGGGGGTTGAACCAACAAACGGTAAGATCGTGACCTGAGCCAAAGTTGGACACTTAACTGGCTGAGCAACCCAGGCGCCCCCCACCTGTTCTCTTTTAAAGGCTTGGGGAAAAATATACTCAATTCAAAAGCATGTGTGCATGAGTGCATGTGCGTGTGTGTGTTTGTACATACTAGTATATTATATAGTCATTTATAATTTATACAACTGTATATTTCATCTGATAAAATATCTGTCTATAAACTACTCATAGTTTATAAATGGATCCCTTTAAATTTACAAAGTCACTTCTTGAGTGCCCTCAAACAGATTCCACTTGAACAAAATAAAATCCTTTTCAACTTATTGAGCCAATTTGTCATCTTTAATTTATAAACTTTTATAAGGAAAACTTAAAGTTCTGATAAAACATTCTTTGGTTATCTGAAACCTAGTAGAAGGTTGTATGCTCAGAGAATGTGAGGCATATAAAGAATGATGTGTTTGAAAAACTGAATCAAAAGCAGACAAAAGTGATAAAAGAGTGCACAATTTTGTTCACTTGGCAAACTAAACAGTATTAGAAAATCTGTCATACCATCTAGAAGTTGAACACATGCAATAGTCACCTTTTGTAGTTATCTCTGGCAACTGCTTCTTCACAAATTTTCTGCAAACAATGCCTGTGAAGTAAGGTTAGCAAAAGCCAAAGAAAGTGGCAAGTTGTCATGTACAAGGTGAGAGAAATAGTCCAGACTATTAGAACAACCATAAGGTGGTTAGTGCTAGAACCCAAAGAGCCCAACATGAATTTAGAATTGTAATCACGAGGACTACGATATTGGCTATGTAAAAATATGACCCCTGAATAAGGTCTAACAGGAGAAACCTAACAGAGGACCATAGGGAGGGGAAGGGGGAAAAAGAGTCGGGGAGAGAGAGGGACACAGATCATGAGAGAATATTGAATACTGAAAACAAACCAAGGGCTGAAGAGGGAGGGGGAGGAGGGAGGGAATGATGGTCATGGATTGGGGACATGAGTGGGGAGAAGCACTGGGTGTTATATGGAAACTAATTTGACAATAAACTATTATTTTTTTAATTTTTTAATGTTTTTAAGTAGTTTATGGTCAAATTGGTTTCCATACAACACCCAGTGCGCTTCCCCACAAGTGCCCTCCTCCATCACCACCACCTCTTTTCCCTCCTCCCCCTTCAACCCTCAGTTCGTTTTCAGTATTCAATAGTTTCAAGTTTTGCATCCCTCTCTCTCCCCAACTCTCTTTCCCTCTTCCCCTCCTCTTGGTCCTCCACTAGTTTTCTCCAATTCTCCTGTTAGACCTATGAGTGCAAACATATGGTATCTGTCCTTCTCTGCCTGGCTTATTTCGCTTAGCTTGACACTCTTGAGGTCCATCCACTTTGCCACAAATGGCCATATTTCAGTCTTTCTCATTGCCATGTAGTACTCCATATACATACCACTTCTTCTTGATCCACTCATCAGGTGATGGACATTTAGGCTCTTTCCATGGTTTGGCGATTGTTGACAGTACTGCTATGAACATTGGGGTCATGTGCTCCTATGCATCAGCGCTTCTGTATCTCTTGGGTAAATCCCTAGCCATGCTATTACTGGGTCATAGGGGAGTTCTATAGATAGTTTTTTGAGGAACCTCCACACTGTTTTCCAGAGCGGCTGCACCAGTTTACATTCCCACCAGCAGTGTAGGAGGGTGCCCATCTCTCCACCCTCTCACCAGCATCTATAATCTCTTGATTTGTTCATTTAAGCCACTCTGACTGCTGTGAGGTCGTATCTCAGTGTGGTTTTGATTTGTGTTTCCCTAATGATGAGTGATGTTGAGCATCGTTTCATGTGCCTATAGGCCATCTGGATGTCCTCTTTGGAGTAGTGTCTGTTTATGTCTTCTGCCCATTTCTTCACCGGGTTATTTGTTTTTTGGGTGTGGAGTTTGGTGAGTTCCTTGTAGATTTTGGATACTAGCCCTTTATCTGATATGTCATTTGCAACTATCTTTTCTCATTCTGTTGGTTGCCTATTAGTTTTCTTGATTATTTCCTTGGCCGTGCAGAAGCTTTTTATCTTGATGAAGTCCCAAGAGTTCATTTTTGCTTTCTTTTCCCTTGCCTTTGGGGATGTGTCGAGTAGGAAATTGCTGTGGTGGAAGTCAAGGAGGCTATTTCTTGCTTTCTCCTCGAGGGTTTGGATGGTTTCCTGTCTCACATTCAGGTCCTTCAGCCATTTTGAGTTTCTTTTCATGTATGGTGTAAGAAAGTGGTCTAGTTTCATTCTTCTGCATGTTGCTGTCCAGTTCTCCCAGTACCACCTGCTAAAGAGGCAGTCTTTTTTCCATGGGATACTCTTTCCTGCTTTGTCAAAAATTAATTGGCCATACATGTGTGGGCCCAGTTCTGGGTTCTCTATTCTATTCCATTGGTCTATATGTCTGTTTTTGTGCCAATACTGTCTTGATGATGACAGCCTTGTAGTAGAGGCTAAAGTCTGGGATTGTGATGCCTCCTGTTTTGGTTTTCTTCTTCAATATGACTTTGGCTATTCGGGGTCTTTTGTGGTTACACAAATATTTGAGGAGAGTTTGTTCTAGCTTTGAGAAGAATGTTGGTGCAATTTTGATGGGGATTGCATTGAATGTGTAGATTGCTTTGGGTAGTAATGACATTTTCACAATTTTTATTCTTCCATTCCATGAACAGGGAATGATTTTCCATTTCTTGGTGTCTTCTTCAATCACTTTCATAAGTTTTCTATAGTTTTCATCAAACAGGTCTTTTACATTCTTGGTTAGGTTTACTCCTAGGTATTTCATGTTTTTTCGTGGGATTGTGAATGGGATCAGTTTCTTGATTTCTCTTTTGGCTGCTTCATTTTTGGTGTATAGGAATGCAACTGATTTCTGTACATTGATTTTCTACCCTGCAACTTTACTGAATTCATCATCAATTCTAGAAGGCTTCTGGTGGACTCTGCCGTGTTTTCCATGCAGAGTACCATGTCATCTGTGAAAAGTGAATGTTTGACTTCTTCTTTGCCAATTCTGATGACTTTTATTTCCTTTTGTTGTCTGATTGCTGATGCTAGAACTTCCAGCACTATGTTAAACAGCAGTGGTGAGAGTGGGTACCCCTGTCGTGTTCCTGATCTCAGGGGGAAAGCTCTCAGTTTTTCCCCATTGAGGATGATATTAGCTGTGGGCTTTTCATAAACTGCTTTTATAATGTTTAGGTAAGTTCCTTCTATTCTGACTTTCTCAAGGGTTTTTATTAAGAAAGAGTGCTGTATTTTGTCAAATGCTTTTTCTGCATCTATCGACAGGATCATATGGTTTTTGTCTTTTCTTTTGGCATGTGGTGTATCACATTGATGGACTTGTGAATATTGAACCAGCTCTGTAGCCCAGGAATGAATCCCACTTGATCATGATGGATAATTCTTTTTATATGCTGTTGAACTTGATTTGCAGGTATCATGTTAAGTATTTTTGTATCTGTATTCATTAAGGATATTGGTCTGTAGTTCTCTTTTTTGGCTGGTCTCTGTCTGGTTTGGGTATCAAGGTGATGCTGGCTTCGTAGAATGAGCTTAGAAGTTTTCCTTCTATTCTATTTTTTGGAATAGTTTGAGAAGAATGGCTATGAGCTCTGCTTTATATGTCTGGTAGAATTCCCCTGCGAAGCCATCTGGCCCTGGGCTCTTATTCTTTGGGAGATATTTGATAATGGATTTGATTTCTTCACTGGTTATAGGTCTATTCATGCTTTCTATCTCTTCCCGTTTGAATTTTGTCAGTGCATGCACATTTAGGAATTTGTCCATTTCTTCTAGGTTGTGCAGTTTTTTGGCATATAATTTTTCATAGCAATCTTTTAATGATTGCTTGTATTTCTAACGGATTGGTTGTGATAGATCCTTTTTCATTCATGATTTTGTCTATCTGGGTGCTCTCTCTTTTCTTTCTGAGGAGCCTGGCTAGAGGTTTATCAATTTTGTTTATTTTTTCAAAGAACCAACTCTTGGTTTCATTGATCTGCTCGACAGTTTATTTGGATTCTATATTGTTGATTTTTGCCCTGATCTTTATTATTTCTTTTCTTCTGCTGGAGTTGGGTTGCTCTTGCTGCTCCACTTCTAGTTCCAGTAGGTGCTCTGTTAGATTTGGAATTCGCGCTTTTTCTAGTTCGTTGAAATTGGCCTGGGTTGCAATATACTTTCCTCTTAGGATTGCCTTTGCTGTGTCCCAGAGATTTTGGATTGTTGTATTTTCATTTTCATTTGTTTCCATATATTTTTTAATTTCTTCTCTAATTGCCTGATTAGCCCAATCATTCTTTAGTAGGGTGGTTTTTAACCTCCACATTTTTGGAGGTTTTCCTGTGGTTAATTTCACGTTTCATAGCATTGTGATCTGAAACTGTGCATGGTATGATCTCTATTTATTTATACTTATGGAGTGCTGCTTTATGCCCCAGTATGTGATCTATCTTGGAGAATGTGCCACATGCACTCGAAAAGAGGTGAATTTCCTAACTTCAGGATACAGAGTTCTAGATATATCTATTAATTCCATCTGTTCCAATGTGTCGTTCAGGCCCATTGCTTCTTTAGTGGTTTTCTGTCTGGTTGATATATCCATTGCTGTCAGTGGAGCATTAAAGTCGTCTGCAGTTAGCACATTTTTATCAATAAGATTGTTTCTGTCTGTGATCCATTGTTTTATGTATTTGGGCGCTCCTGAATTTGGTGCATAGATATTTATAATTGTTAGCTCTTCCTGATGGAGAGAGCCTGTAATTATTTTATAATGTCCTTCTTCATCTCTTGTTACTGCCTTGACTTTAAAGTCCGGTTTGTCTGATATAATTATGGCTACTCCAGCTTTCTTTTGGCTTCCAGTCGCAGAATAGATATTTCTCCATCCCTTTACTTTCAACCTAAAGGTATCTTCAGGTCGAAAATGAGACTCTTGTAGACAGCAAATAGATGGATTTTGGTTTTTTATCCATTCTGCTACCCTGTGTCGTTTGGTTGGAGCATTCAGTCCATTTACATTCAGTGTTCTTGTTGAAAACTGTGGGTTTAGATTCATTGTGTTCTCCATAGAATTCATGTTTATAGTGGTGTCTCTGGGACATTGTATTCTTTGCAACATTTCCCTCATAGAGTCCCTCTTAGGATTTCTTGTAGGGCTAGTTTGGTGGTGATGAATTCTCTCCATTTTTGTTTATTTGGGAACACCTTTATCTCTCCTATTTTGAATGATAGGCTTGCTGGATAAAGGATTCTTGGCTGCATGTTTTTTCTGTTCATCACATTGAAGCTTTCCTGCCATTCCTTCCTGGCCTGCAGAGCTTCACTATATAGGTCTGTAACCACTCTGATAGGTTTCACTTTGTACATGAGGGCCCTTTTCTCCCTAGTTGCTTTCCGAATTCTCTCTTTTTCTTTATATTTTGCCAGTTTCACTATTATATGTCGTGCCGAAATTCGATTCAAATTACGTCTTAAGTGGGTTCTTTGTGCCTCTTGAATTTGAATATCTATTTCTTTTCCCATATTTGGGAAATTCTCAGTTATAATTTGATCTAGTATCCCTTCAGGATCTTTCTCTCTGTCTTCCTCTTCAGGAATTCTATGAAACAGATATTGTTCCATTTGACTGTATCACTCAAGTCTCGAATTCTCCTTTCCTGCTCCTGGATCAATTTCTCATTTTTTCAGCTCCTCTTGTGCTATAACTATATTTCTTAATTCACCTATTCTTATCTCTGCCTCGTCAATCCTTGAGGTGGCTGCCTTCATTTTGTTATTGACCTCATTTATAGCCTTTTTTAATTCATCACACCTATTTTCAAAGTTCCTAGTCATTTCTCAGTTGCTTCTTTGATGCTTTTTTCAACCTCAGCAATTAATTTTATGACAAGATTTTTAAATTCTTGATCTGATATGTTGTCTAGATCTGTCTTGAGCAGTTCTGTGGCTTTTACTTCTTCCTGGAGGTTCTTCAGGGGAGAATTCCTTCGTTTTGTTATTATGCTAGTTTTCTGTCTCTTGTCAGCTTTAAAAGCTCGTTGTGCTCTGTGCACCTGTTAATATTTCTCTGTTAAAGGAGGCTTATTGACTGTCCAGGGCCTGTCGTTTCAGGAAATATTCTTTTAATGGTGTCTCTCAGGTTGTCTTGTTGTGCCTTTGAATATTTTATTTCCCTACTCAGTGATATTTGGGACTCGCAGTCATGCATACTTTGGCTTGTTTCTTGGTGTAGCCCTATGAAGGAAAACAGACAAACAAACACAGAGGGAACAGAAGCACACAAACACACTGAAAAATCAAACAAACTGACAAATTAAAAGGGGGAAAGGAAAGAAAGAAAATGGAGAGGAAAGAGATGAAAAGAAGAGAAGAAAAAATAATAAAGGGGGTCAGAGACAACAAAGGACAATGGACAGTCTAAAAGTGTATGACCAGTTGATGCGAGAGATAAGAATGAGATACAAGAGAATATATCTGGATTGCAAGAAAGAAAAAAAAGAGGGAGAGAGGAGAAAGGAAAATAAGGAGTAAAAATTTTAAAAATATTAAGTAAAAGGGTGGTAATAATAAAAAATAAGTACAAAAGAAAAGAAAAAGGAAGAAAACAAGGAAAAAAAAAGCAGCAGCTCCCTTCTGTGGATAGGCGTGGTTTGGTGTGGTAGGCCTAAGGAGCTGCTCTCAGAGGCTCCGCCTTGGTGGCTGCATAGAGTGGAATGGTGGCACACCAAGCTCCACTGGATCTAGGCACTGTAGGCCATTCTAATGAGTCCAATCTCCTTGTGCCGCAGCTAGCCAAGTTGTATTTTCCAGGCCCGCCTTGGTTCAAAATCCTACTCCATGCCCTTTTATGCTACCACAGTTGAGATGTACTTGCTTTGGCGGCTGATTTCTTAGAGGGGAGGGATCAGTTTCTTTTGGCTCAGGCCAGGATATCGGCTGCCGCTGCCTGAGGGGAGGTGTGCTGCCTGAGGAGAGGTGCACAGCAGGAGGTGAAGTACATGCCTTCACAGACACCGCTGCAGACACCGGTATGGTGATAGCCTTGGGGGAGGGAAGAGTTTCTCTTGGCGCCAGCTGTGATTAGCTTTGCTGCTACCCAAGGCTTCTGGCACTGCTGGAAATGCGCTGTAAGCTTCTGCAGCCAGAGCACCAGCCCTGGCCTTCACCGCTGCCAACACCCTGCTGGGATCACGTTGGGGTGAGGGCTATTTTTCCCTGTTGGCACCCAGGATTTGGGATTCGCACGGCCAATGCTGGGGGCGAGATGCACCATGCAAATGAGGTGTCTGCTCCCACTCCTGTAGCCAAGGTGGAAGTGAGCACCCCTGGGGCCGCAATGTGGCTACCAACTTCCCGCCAGGATGGCGCAGGGATGGAAGCTGTTTTTTCACTGTGCCACCCAGGTTCAGGATTCACGCTGCCCAGCTGTTATATATGGAGTGAGTGTTTTTATCTCTGAGCACTGTTAAACATTCTTTATCTTTTCCCCAGAGACAGTACTATGAGTGTGTTCAGGTTCTCTGTCTCTTCCCTTTGTCTCTCGGGCTCCGCGTGCATGCCCTGTGTTGGGCTGGGGCTCCCAACTCCCCTGCCCTGCTCGGGCTGGCCCGTTTTCCAATCTCCCCAGTTCGCACTCACTCACTCAGGTATCTTTGAGGTTGTTTTCTTCCTGGAGTCCATATTTCTCCTTCCGCTCTTGCAGATGAGAGTAACATCCTTCTCCGTTCCATCGGTGGGGCAGACAAAGTTTACAGAGCTCCCTTCCTCTCTGCCATCAATAAACTATTATGAAATAAATAAATTTAAAATATTTTTAAAAATTTTTTAATTAAGAAAACCTGAAAAGAGCAAACATCTAGTTTAGCAGCAGTTCTGGTTAGGATTTTTCATTTTCATTAAAACATTGGCTCAAATAACTTATAATAGTAGTTTAGGATTTAGTTAATAAATTAAGACAAAATAGGAATTTATTACATTCAGGGAGAAGGAATTATGAAGATGTCCAAGAGTGTTTGAGATGACATTTGGAATATTTTCTGAACATTGTGTTCAGATTTTCAGGACTTTGTTCTTAGTTAAACTAGTAGAACTTTCTCTCTCATTTCATTGGAAAACGGGCCAGCCCAAGCAGGGCAGGGGAGTTGGGAGCCCCAGGCCAACACAGGGCATGCACGCGGAGCCCAAGAGACAAAGGGAAGAGACAGAGCAACTGAATTCTTACTTCTTTATTCAAGAATGCAGGTTATTGTTGCTTCTTAGGAATTCAAAGAACTCTACTGAACAGTTTTTAAATGTAGAATCCTTAGTTATCTTTGTATCATTGGAATTTCTTCTGTATTGATGAAGCCTTCCAACAGCAAATCAAAATAAGTTGATAGTAGATCGTGATGGTGGTAGGATCTGACATAATGAAATATAAGGTTTCTATATAAAAGGATTTACATATAACTTATAAATATAAATAACACTAAAGTTTGTAATTTGATTTAGGTAACATAAACTAAAATGATTATTGTATCAGCTTGTTACTAGAATCTAAGTACTTTGTCATCTTTATATTGCTTAGATCTTGTATACATTCTCAGTAAGTGCATGTTGAATGGAACTTATTTCTACATAAAACTTAAGCAAACAAGACTCCTAATTTGGTTACCTTTTCTTATACATGAGAATCAAATAATTCACACATATTTTTGGCAGGATTTGTGAGAAAAGTGTAATCTGGATATGGGATTACATTTTATACGCCTCCAATTTTATATTATCTCATGAATAGTAATTTTGTTCAGTTTACTTTTTATTTTGTATCACATCAACTTACAATAGCTAATGACATAACAATTTTATGATATTCAGGGTCTTGAGATTATGTATTATAAAAGAAAAAATATATACAGACATGGTCAATAAACCCCAGTCTTTGGACCTTTGACCTTTATGCTGCCTGGGATTTCATAACATCATAAAATATCTTTTGAAAACACTAATGTGATACTAACATGTATTGACATTGAAAAGTAGACATTTGATGCATCTTTTTGATAGAGTGATAAGCAAATGTTAATGTTATTAGCTATAGTCATAATTTGTACTATCAGTTAAAGAAGATATTTCTTTATCATGGATCTACATAAGACAAGATTATGTACACCAGGCAGAATAAATTTCCTCAAATAACCCAATGGTTTTCTGTGCTTCATCAGCTTTGTAAGCCTTAAAACTTTGGAGCAGACGTGATTTTATCCATACCCAAACATATGAAGAAAATTTCACTCCAATACATTAAGAGCGTTGACCAAGTTGTAACTACTAGGTTATATATATTGGTCTGTACTTCCAGTTCCAGACACAAAACTCTTTAATTCATTAAGTGACATGAGTGCAAGTTGTATTTTTGGTTCCACAGTTTGGTCTTTGACCCAATTTCTGACACAGAGCTTTGCAATCCTTAGGATTTATTGGGTGATACTACTATCTTTTGTACTGAGGCACCTCTGAATGGGCTCCTGGGTGAGGACTTGCCATGAGAAGAGACCAAGCCATCATTAGAACTTAGATATTGGGATAAAAGAAGTAAAACACATCTCTCCCTTCATGGAATTTAATTCCAATAGAAATTGGACAATGATATGGCCTATAAGGAAATAATAGAGTATGTTCAAAAGTGATGAAGTGTTATGGGAAAAGATAGAACAGGGTAAAGAAGATTGGGAGTTCTGAGAGAAAAGTCACAAATTTAAAGAGTGATATTCAGCGTATGATTGAGAAGTTGACATTTGAATGAACATTTAGAGAAGATAAAGTAAACCATGGATTTTAAAAAAGATTTTAAGTAATGTCTACACCCAACGTGGGGCTTGAACTAACAACCCTGAGAGCAAGAGTCTCATCCCCAGGGGCTCCTGAGTGGCTCAGTTGGTTGAGGGTCCAACTTGAGTTTGACTCAGATCTCACAGTTTTGTGGAGTTGAGTCACACGTCAGCCTCGCACTGAGTGTGGAGCCTGCTTAAGATTCTCTTCTTCTGCCCCTCTTGTGTTCTCTCTTTCTTTCTGTCTCTTTCTCTCTCTCTCTCT
>NC_043709.1:83921090-83922476 GCF_006229205.1 Suricata suricatta
CTCTTAGTTTCCTTTATGACACAATATAGGGCTTCTTAACACCTTTATAGTACTTTTTAAACTTCTGGATCATAGGGCTGCCTGGGTGGCTCAGTCGCTTAAGGATCCAGTATTGGCTCAGGTCATGATCTTGTGTTTCCTGGGTTTGAACCACACACTGGGCTTTGGGCTGACAGTGCAGTGCCTGCTTAGGATTCTCTCTCTCTCTCTCTCTCTCTCTCTCTCTCTCTCTCTCTCTCTCAGTCTCTCTGTTCTCACCCAAACTCTTTTGTTCACTCTCTCTTTCCAAAATCATAAATAACCCCCGAAAAAAGGAACTTGCACTTCATATGTATTTTTCCATAAAAGGTGTATCTTGTGGTGCCAGGTTGGCTTAGTTGGTTAAGCCTCTGACTTCAGATTTGGTCATGATTTCATGGTTCCTGGGTTCAAGTCCCCCACGTGGCTCTGTGCTGAAAGCTCAGAGCCTGGAGCTGCTTCGGATTCTGTGCCTCCTTCTCTCTCACTGCCTCTCCTCTGTTTGTGCTCTGTCTCACAAAAGTAAATAAAGGTTTAAGAAAGTTGCATACTAAACAAAAATAGGAGTTGTTTTGTCTTTTGGATGATCTTTGCTTTAAAGTGCTTTTTTTTTTTTGAGGGATACCCATGTTGTTAAGTGATCTCTAAGTGATGTTTAAGTATTATTACCAGATGTTTTGGCTCATCAGTTTTTATCCTTTTTCAGTCCAGTATATTGTTTTTATTTCATTTTTATATGGTAAAGGTAGAAAGATGTAAGATAACTTTAATTGAATGGACTTTTCCTTAATGAAGATAAGTTATTGGTAGGTGATAAAAAAAAAAGAGATTCACACAAGAGGAGGGTTAAATGCTAGCTTTCCTGCTTGCTAGGTGTTGTGACCTAGGGAGCATTATGTGTCATCTATACATAGTTTCCTGATGGGAAAAGGAGGATAATATATTCTTCAAGGGTTTTTGGGTGTAAATAAGATTTTACATACACAGCATTTAATTAAGTGCCTGCCTTTAGCTTATCTGCGTCATTATCATTATGACTACTTTATTGCCTTTAGCATTAACATATTATTTTAAGCCTGCGGGTAGATTTTATTCTTACTTGACCTCTAGATGGCTTTGAAATGCATTGTATCAGATGAAGGAAGAAATGGGGAAATGTTTTTCAAAATCTTTACCTATTCAGAGAAGTGACCTCAGCATAGTTTCTCATTCACCAGAGGACTTAAATTAGCATCTTCTATAATATATTAATACCCAAGTGGGACAAGAAGCTTCCTTTTCATCCCTTCACTTTAGCCTCGTAGATCATTTACAAAGATGGACACTTGACCATGTAAATGCTCAGTTCTGTACAGACAGGCAAGATAT
>NC_043709.1:83922576-83924861 GCF_006229205.1 Suricata suricatta
GACTGGTTCAAAGATCTTTCCTTCTGTCAGAGTACTTAATCATGGTTTACTGTAGTTACTGTTCCCCGACTGAACCAAGAGCTTCTTGAGGGCAGGGGCTATTTCTTCTCTATGTTCAAACTCTAAAACATAGCAGTAATGCTGTATTTTCACTGAATTAATAACCTAAATGACGATTTCTAGAGTAGTGTTTTTTTTAATAGTTTATTGTCAAATTCATTTCCATATAATACCCAGTGCTTCTCCCCACAAGTGACCCCCACCATGACCATCACCCCCCTCCCTTCCCCTCCCCTTTCAGCCCATGGTTCCTTTTCAGTATCCATAGTCTCCCATGATCTGTGTCCCTCACTCTCCCCAGCTCGTTTTCCCCCTTCCTCTCCCCATGGTCCCCTGCCAGGTCTCTCCTGTTAGACCTATGAATGCAAACATATGGTATCTATCCTTCTCTGCCTATTTCGCTTAGCATGACGCCATTGAGGTCCATCCACTTTGCTATAAATGGCCATATTTCATTCTTCCTCATTGCCATATAGTATAATACCACATCTTCCTAAATGTCCATCAACTGATGGATCTAGAGTAGTGTTTCTTAAATTATATTCCAAATAATATATACGTTACCAGAAGGTAAGTACTATGGCCCAGTGGAAAGATTTCATGATCAACTACGTTTGAGAAATACTACAAAACCGCATTCTAGGTCGAGGCTTACAGAAATCCCTTTAAATCTCATTAATCCCAATGTGACAATACTTTTCGGGGCAAACATTAACATTGGAGGAATCAGGGTTTCGGCGATTTAGTTTTGAGAGCTTTCTGATAAAGGTGAGTTTGTCTCCAAGCTCTACAAACTTGCCTGTTTTCTACCAATGGTATCAGGATCCACTGACATCCTAGATGTCCACATAAGGCATTCCTGCTCCAAATGGGTCACTAACGAGATGGGCTCTGAACTCAAAGAGACAGGCGTCAAAAGTTCTTTGATTGCTTAATATTAAATAGTCCAAGGGTTTCTTCTAGTATAAAATGCTACATTTTCATCGTAACTGTTTACAAAGCTCCATGTTAAAGTTTCTTCTCAATTATAATCATTCTGGAACCCTGACACATATCTACTTGTAAGAAAACCTGTTTGTATTCTAGTTTCCACGGTTACAGCCACTGACGTTATATTTTAGGCAAAAGATACATCAGAAATTAAAATATCATGGGTTTTCAACAAAAATTCAAAAACAGGTTTACACAGATCACTTGTAGCATAATGAAAGCTACTAAATTATTTGGAATTTTAGGGAACACTGCTGAGGAGTTAGATAATATTGTTTGCAATATGCATAACCTATTCAACTATACCCGTGGCTAATCTAGTATGGCTTGCAATAATCCATTAGGAATATGATTATTTATAGTACACATCTGAAAAAAGTGTCTTTTCAAAAATCAATTTATAGGGACACCTGGGTGGCTCAGTCAGGTAAGAGTCCAACATTGGTTCAGGTTATAATCTCACGGTTTGTGAGTTTGAACCCCAGGTGGGGCTCTAGGCTGACAGCTTGGAGTGAGGAGCCTGCTTCAGATTGTGTGTCTCCCTTTCTCTCTACCCCGCCCTCTCTCATGTGTGCCCTTTCTCTTTCCTTCTAAAAGAAACATTTATAAAATAAATAAATAAATAGAATACAAAAACAACATAAATTCTCCTTGGAAAATTCACTCCTGTTCCTAAGACCTTAGCACGAAATTCAAAAAATATATTTAAATTAATACTGATTGTCTTGAAACCTTGAAATCTTTATAAAAATATCCCATAAGGCACGGGTGCCTGGGTAGCTCAGTCAGTTTAGCGTCTGACTCTTGATTTTGCCCCAAGTCATAATCACATGATTCATGAGTTCAATCCCAGTCCCTCTAGGGATCCTTTCTCTCTCTCTCCCTCTCCCTCCCTCCCCCCCTCCCTCCCTCTCTCTCTCTCTCTCTCTCTCTCTGTCTCTCCCTCCCTCTCTCCCTCTCTCGCTCTCTCTCTCTCTCTCTCTCTCCCCCCCTTTCTCCCTCCATAAATTTAAAACAAATGACCAAGCCTTCTTTGTGTCAAAGAAGAGATCTGAACGGCATACTCTTCAAATATACATATATTTATGACATAAAACAATTGCAAACACAATGCTTAAGGAGGCTAGTAGGTGACTCGAGTAAGTGAAGAACCTAGGTGGGGACAGTAGACAACTGGAGAGACACATGCCTCATGTAAACAGGGCAGCCACTGCAAAGCATACCAAACAGAAGTA
>NC_043709.1:83924961-83926836 GCF_006229205.1 Suricata suricatta
TGGAGCCGAACGCCGGGCGTGAACTCATGACTCTGAGATCCAGACCTGAGCTGGATCAGGAGTTGGATGCTTAACCACCTGAGCCACCCAGTTGCCCCTGCAATCTTTTTGTTGTTGTTGCTGCGACATGATTTGACGCTGGCTAAAGGGATGTCGTATTAGTTTGTAGAGGGGGGACTCTCAGCTCTTAGTTTCCTTAATGACACAATATAGGGCTTCTTAACACCTTTATAGTACTTTTTAAACTTCTGGATCATAGGGCTGCCTGAGTGGCTCAGTCGGTTAAGGATCCAGTATTGGCGCAGGTCATGATCTTGTGTTTCCTGGGTTTGAACCACACACTGGGCTTTGTGCTGACAGTGCAGTGCCTGCTTAGTATTCTCTCTCTCTCTCTCTCTCTCTCTCTCTCAGTCTCTCTGTTCTCGCCCAAACTCTTGTGTTCACTCTCTCTTTCCAAAATCATAAATAACCCAAAAAAAAGGAACTTGCACTTCATATGTATTTTCCATAAAAGGTGTATATTGTGGTGTCTGGTTGGCTTAGTTGGTTAAGCCTGTGACTTCCACTTTGGTCATGATTTCATGGTTCATGGGTTCAAGTCCCCTAATTGGCTCTGTGCTGACAGCTCAGAGCCTGGAGTTGCTTCAGATTCTGTGCCTCCCTCTCTCTCACTGCCTCTCCCCTGTTTGTGGTCTGTCGCTCAGAAGTAAATAAGTGATTAAAAAAATTTGCATACTAAACAAAAATAGGAGTTGTTTTGTCTTTTGGATGATCTTTGCTTTCCTGCTTGCTAGGTGTTGTGACTTTGGGAGCATTATGTATTATCTATATGTAGTTTCCCCATGGGAAAAAGAGGATAATAATATAGTCTTCAAGGGTGGTTGGGTGTAAATAAGATTTTATATACACAGCATTTAATTAACTTATCAGCTAGCTTATCAGCGTCATTATCATTATGACTACTTGATTACCTTTAGCATTAACATATTATTTTATGCCTGCAAGTAGTTTTTATACTTACTTGACCTCTAGATGGCTTTGTCAGATGAAGGAAGAAATGGGGAAATGTTTTTCAAAATCTTTACCTATTAAGAGAAGTGACCTCAGCATAGTTTCTCATTCATCAGAGAACTTTAAATTAGCATCTTCTATAATACATTATTACCCAAGTGGGACAAGAAGCTTCCTTTTCATCCCTTCATTTTAGCCTCAGAGATAATTTACAAAGATGGGCATTTGAACATGTAAATGCTCAATTCGGTACAGACAGCAAGATATTACCCTGATAAAATATATCAGACTGGCTGTTTAAAGAACTCCAAATTTCCAAGAGTGAAGTTATATCTCTGTGATTTTAGCACAGCCCTCATATTTGCTGCAACTACTAAATTGGCAAATATAGTCAGGCTTCTTCTTGAGCACAATAGGGATGCCTTTTCTCAAGGTATATATGGATGGAGTGCAGATGATTAGGTCTTTGTAAATAGTTCATTGTGTGTTTATATTAAATGCTACTTTACTACGCTCAGATTTTATATTAATTGACCTGTTACTTCATATGTAACAGGTGGGATTTCATACTTTGGTTCAGGCAGTTTTGGAATGGCAGTGAGTTAGTCCACAGCATTAGCCAGAAATGAAGCATCCTTACTTCTCCCCTAAACTTGTCATACACTTTTAAGCGGTATACTGTCCTTTGTTGTCTCCGACCCCCTTTTATATATATTTTTTTGTCTTTTCTTCTTTCTCTTTTCTTTTTATTTTCTCTTCTTTTCTTCCTTTCGTCTCTTTCCCTCCCATTTTCTTGCTTGTCATTCCCCCCTGTAATGTGTTTCTTGCTTGATTTGTCTGTGTGTATATGTGCTTCTGTCCCCT
>NC_043709.1:83926936-83929427 GCF_006229205.1 Suricata suricatta
GAGCCATACATCGGGCTCTGTCTTGACAGCGCAGGCAATGGAGCCTGTTTCAGATTCTGTGTCTCCCTCTCTCTTTCTGCCCTTCCTCCCTTGCTTGCAATCTGTCTCTCTCTCAAAAATAAACAAACATTAAAACATTTTTTTAAAGAAACTAGACCTCGTACACCTCCTTCAACAGATTATCTGTGGTCATTGTCCAAAACTCACATCAAACACTGACTGGTTCAAAGATCTTTCCTTCTGTCAGAGTACTTAATCATGGTTTACTGTAGTTACTGTTCCCCGACTGAACCAAGAGCTTCTTGAGGGCAGGGGCTATTTCTTCTTCTCTAGGTCCAAACTCTAAAACATAGCAGTAAATGCTGTATCTTCACTGAATTAATAACCTACATGATGATTTCTAGAGTAGTGTTTCTTAAAATATATTCCAAATAATAAATACTTTGCCAGAAGATAAGCACTATGGTCCAATGGAAAGAATTCATGATCATCTACGTTTGAGAAATATTACAAAACTGCATTCTATGAGTAGGATTACAGAAATCCATTTAAATCTGATTTATCCCAATTTGTTTTGGGGCAAACATTAACATTGGAGGAATTAGAGTTTCAAGGATATAGTTTTGAGAGCTTTCTGATAAAGGTGAGGTTGTCTCCAAGCTCTACAAACTTGCCTGTCTTCTACCAATGGTATCAGGATCCACTGACATCCTAGATGTCCACATAAGGCATTCCTGCTTCAAATGGGTCACTAAGGAGATGGGCTCTGAACTCAAAGAGATAGGCTTCAAATGAATTTTGATTACTTAATATTAACAAGTCCTTGGGTTTCTCCTAGTAAAAAATGCTACATTTTAATCTTAACTGTTAGAAAGCTCAATGTTAAATTTTATTCTCAATTATAATCATTCTGGGACCCCAATACATATCTACCAATAAGAAAATCTGTTTGTATTCTAATTTCCACTATAATAGCAAGTTACTATACATTTTAGGCAAAAAATAAATCAGAATAAAAATATCATGGCTTTTCAATAAAAATTCAAATACAGGTTTACGCAGATCACTCTTAGCATAATGATAGCTACTAAATTATTTACATTTTTAGGAGAGACCTAATATTGTCTGCAATATGCATAACCCACTCAGCTATACCCGTGGTTAATCTAGTATGGCTTGCAAATATGCCATTAGGAATATGATTATTTATAGTACACATAACGAAAAAGTGTCTTTTCTAAAATCAACTTATAGGGACACCTGGGTGGCTCAGTCAGGTAAGAATCCAACTTTGGTTCAGGTCATGATCTCACAGTTTCTGAGTTTGAACCCCAGGAGGGGCTCTAGGCTGACAGCTTGAAGAGAGGAGCCTGCTTCAGATTGTGTGTCTCCCTTTCTCTCTGCCCCTCCGTCTCTCATGCGTGGGCCCTTGCTCTTTCTTTCCTTCTAAAAGAAACATTTATAAAATAAAATAAATAGAATACAAAAACAACATAAATTCTCCTTGGAAAATCCACTCCTATTCCTAAGACCTTAGCACGGAATTTTAAAAATATATTTAAATAAATACTGATTGTCTTGAAAACTTGAAATCTTTATAAAAATATCCCCTAAAACATGGGCACCTGGGTAGCTCCATCAGTTTAGCATCTGACTCTTGATTTTGCCCCAGGTCATGATCGCACAATTCATGAGTTCAAATCCAGTCCCTCTAGGGATTCTCTCTCTCCCTCTCTCTCTTTCTATAAATTTAAAACAAATGACCAAGGTTTCTTTGTGTCTAAGAAGAGATATGAACAGCATAGTCTTCAAAAATATATATATTTATGACCTAAAACAATTGCAAACACAATGCTTAAGGAGGCTAGCAGGTGACTCAAGTAACTGAAGAACCTAAGTGGGGACAGTAGACAACTGGCGAGACACATGCCTCACATAAACAGGGCAGCCACTGCAAAGCATACCAAACAGCAGTATGGACTCAAAGTACCAGATATGATTCTACAAGAATCGTCTGAAATCCAGATTTCTGCAGGAGTGCCAGAATTTTACATGTTGACTCAATTTACAGAGGAAACTAAATATATCCAGGGGCCAAATCAGGTCAATAGCCCACTTGTCATTTGGTGGTGCAGAAAGCAAATATTTGTATGCAAAAGTATCCCTATCATGATTCACCTAAACCTTAGGCCTCAACATGTCATAAAAATTGCTATTAAGACTCATACGAGGGGCGCCTGATTGGCTCAGTGAGATGAGCATCTAACTCTTGACTTCAGCTCAGGTCATGATCCTGGGGTGTAGGGACTCAGTCCCACATTGGGCTTGGCACTGAGCGTGGAGTCTGCTTAGGATACTTACCCTCTCTCTCTCCCTCTGCCCCACTCCACCACTCACATTTTCTCTTTCTGTCCAAAATCATTAAAACTAAAAGACTTGTAACACCCACTTTAAGAATCTTTCCAATGCTGATTACAACTGCAATCTATCT
>NC_043709.1:83929527-83935371 GCF_006229205.1 Suricata suricatta
CTTTGAAAGAAATTTCATTCCTAAGAGTGATAAAGATGTTGGGAAAAAAAAAAAGACCATGAAAATACAAGCTGCATTTCTAAACAGTTATAATCACTTAAATTCTGATTAGAGCTGTATGTTTACAATTTTCTACTCTTTGACAGACAAAACCAAAAACAGAACTATTTTATACATGGACAATCGAGAGCATAATTAAGTACATCTTAATGAAGTTTCCACTGACCTATATAGAAATATGGTTCACCAACAGCCAAATGACATCATTTCTTTATCAGAGATAAATGGGACCATCTAAAAACAAAGACAATCCTTCGACAATTTTACACTGTCAAGTAAAAATACTTTCTGAGTGATAAAGGCACAATTTTTATTCATCTAGTAGAGGAATCAACCATAAAACCATTACTTATTTTAACTTAATAACTGACTGACCTTGCTCAAATAAGCTATTTTAAATCCCAATAATTCTTTAGTTTCTTTAACATATTTGCTATGGGTTGATAGTTTGCAATAGGTGTCATCAGGAGAATAACCAAAATTAGACTAAATGTGGCAAAAGATTGACAACATGTTTCAGACCCTTGAGTGGTGATACTAAGTCAACAATGGGAGAAAAGCATTGCAAGAGGAGACTACTGAAATGCTACTTATAGATTCTTGCAGTAACCCAGCAATGCATCCATTTTAAGAGTTATCATCTCACTTCCAATTTCTTTCCCTCAAGAACAATGGAGTCTCTTTGGCATTCAGAGTCTCATAGGTTATTAAAGCTTCTGCTAGATTCTTATGCTCTTTTGCATGAGTCTTCAAGATGTGATTTGCTTGTTCATACGAGTCCTGAAATGGAAAAGCAGGCAGAAAGGAGAAGAAAACACCATAAATAAGACACAAACATTCTATTCTTACCCTCAAAATTATCACATGGATAACAGAAGACTACTTAGACCAGGAATGACTTAAAGATATAAAAGTACAGATTGTACTTCCTTACTTTTAAAATGAGATGTGTGAGTAAAAAAATCACTTCTCCATTCAATATCCATGTTCAAAAAGAAAAGAAGGTTTTGTTCCTTTTACTTGTGAGATTTCACTCATTTATACAATCAAAATGGCCAGAAAAGATCCGCATTTCTGTTCTTTTCCTTGGTAACAACTCATTGTCAGTCTGTGACAAATGTGACATCATAAAATGAATTCACCAACACCAAGAAGCACAGGTCATAGAAACATAACACAATGATTACAAATAGACATCAAAATACATTCTGAGTGAAACTCTTGTGTTCAAGTGAAATAATCAAAATCACGAAAAGTGTAAAGTCTTATAAATTATCATGGTATTAGAACTAATAATCAAGGATGATTTAGTAGTAACTCTAAGAACGCAGCTGGAATGAGACTCTTACATTGTTACATGGAAGACTATTCGGTCTTTATCCTTTTAAGCTTCATATACATTTGACTGTAAAATGTTACTACATAGTAATCAATTCCCTTAATAACAATGTGTCATCTTGTTGAACGTGCCTTCCAAATCTTACTGTTTCAGAAGAAGAATCCAATTTTTATATTATGTTTTCTAACATTTTGGAAATGTATTAGAGCAAAAAAGGAGTATTTCCAATGCTCTAGGAATACTAGAGTATAATTTACACAAAATAATATAAATAATATAAGAAGGAGAATGAAGTTTCTGGGAAGGCCGAGAAACTTTTCCTTCTGAAACACCTAAACACCTATACACTTTTCATATACTTAGCTTCCTTAAAGCATTTCTTCTACCCTCTTGAGTTACTCAAAACCTGGCCCCCCTAGAGGCGCCTGGATGGCTTAGTCAGTGAAGCATCCTACTTGGGCTCAGGTCACAATCTCGTGGTTTGTGAGCTTGAGCCCCACCTCGGGCTCTGTGCTGATAGCTCAGAGCCTGGATCCTGCTTCAGATTCTGTGTCTCCATCTCTCTCTGCCCCTCCTTGGATGATGCTCTCTCTTTGTCTCAAAAATAAACATTAAAATTTTTTTTAAATAAAGCCTGGCCTTCCTGGGGAGACTCCTAAGCCCTCAAGTGACAGTTATTAATTCACTCTTATCCCAGACAGTTCAGGGTAAAGAACTGAGCTCTTTGTTCCTTCACCGTTGCCAGACCGTTCCATAAAGCAAGATTTTTTTGAAGTTTACACCATCTGACTATATAGCCCTCTTCAATAGCCTTCGCTTTGCTATCTCCTACCGTCATTACGTTCTCATTCATCAGACTCCTGGCATTTAGCTCAGTCTTTCCCATTCCAAAATCTGCCTTCATGCATATCCAAATGGAATGCACATACCCAACCTCTGCACTAAGCACCAGACCCATGTATCTCACACAACTTGAATTTTTATTTCTACATTTATAAAACTGAACTTGTGATCTAGACACTTCCCCCATGTGAGGCCATCATCAGTGTTTTCTCGGTAAACAGTACATACAACTATACAGCTCCTAGACACTTTTGTTTTCAAAGACCTTTTTTCTTCATTCTTAGCACAGGCACACAGTTTGCACAAAGCAAATAATATTTGTGCAATAAAGTATATGTCAGAAGGAAACACCAATAAAGACTCAAGTGATACCCCGATTCTAACAACAGTATGGTTTTACAGCTCAAGTACAATATTTTTAATTATTGTCATAAACCATTCTTAGCCTATTTCCAGAATAAAACAAAGGTCCACTCCATAACCAGAGGCTCCCAAACCACATATTAGAATCATAGTCGCAATGGTGTGCTTATTATCTTGATTATGTCTAGTGACATTTCTAAAGAATAGAGGACAACCAATATCACAAGGAAGTACCTTACGATTTAGTTATGACTAGACAGATACATAAGCATAGAAAAATTTGACCATTTCCCTTAGAAGGATTCCAATTTTGGTTCAATAGCAGATTGAGTTTCTGGACTCCGTTTCCCTGTATCACTGTAGGTCATAACTCCAAGCTAAATAAATAAGAGAGAAATCGTACAGAAAAACCCTAAATCACTAATAAATGTAACAGAGGAAGTACTATTCCTATACTTAAGGAAATATTATGGGGGAAATGAAGAAATTCCATCTAAAAACACCTTGAGGGAAAAGATTTTCTTTATCCTTCTGAAAGTATAAGACTAAAATTAAAAGTAAGAGCAAAAGAAAACATTAAAACTCTAAGTAGGATTCTGAGCACCTTCTTGAAAAACCTTCCCAGATATTCCAAATCTAGAAATCCACAATGCAGTGTATTAGAAGTCCTTCATGAAGCCACAGTGATAAAGTAGGAAAGTGAAATATGTGAAAAGAGTAAAGTGAGGACGCTCAGCAAGGAGGTATTTTATGTCCTATGAACAGAAATAGAAGAACTTGTCATCTGCTCAGCTCTGGCCCAAGCAGCCAGAGTGGAAGGAGACACTAAATTTTATCACTCAGAAAACAACATTTAGTTTAGAATAAGCTGTGACAAATCTACTTGGAATGAGACAAGGGAAAAGTAAATGTTGTCAATTTATAATGAGACACTTGGCAAATCATCACTTGACCCATGGGGAAGAATTAAAATTTGCTATCATAGGGGTGCTTGGGTGGCTCAGTAGGTTAGGCATCGGACTTCGGCTCAGGTCATGATCTCACAGTTCATGAATTCAAGCCCCACATCAGGAGCTGTGATGACAGCTCAGACCCTGGAGCCTGCTTCAGATTTTCTCTCTTTCTCTGCCTGCCCCCCACCCCGTCACACTCTGTCTCTCTCTCAAAAATAAATAAACATTTAAAAAATTTTAAGTAGCTATTATCTTTTCACTCATTCCAAATTTGATAACCTTCTGCTTTGCTACTTTGGTTGCATTATCAAAATCACTGGAAGCACCTAAAATTTAAAAATATACAAAAATCAATGTTTCAAAATATCTTTAAATCAGATATCATAATCTGAACTAAAGCCATTCTTTACAGACAACCTGTTGTGATACGGTCAGGTCCAAAACAAGCTGCTCAGCCACTTTTCCCCCCATCCTAACATCCATCTGGGCACACAACTGGGCTCCAGTGTCATTCCACCTGTCATGCTGAGGCAACAGGGACACCTACATACACTTTAGATACAGTTTTAAGTACTAATATGAATCATCACACTTATCATTTGGCTCCCACTCTGGTACTGAAAATCATGAGGCTGACATTCTAAGATATTGAATACAGATGGTTGTCGGGTGACTGATGACAAAATTGGCAGTACACACACTAAGAAAAATGATTATAAAGCAAAAGCTTATTTTATATGTTAAGACATATAATGCTGCAAAAGGGCAAACTTATCCCCAGATACACAAAAGTGCATAAAATGTCTATCATTCAAAGGCATGAGAAAAAAAGTTTACCCAATGAGAAAAATCTTAGAAACACTGTCGAACAACCAACACAGTTTCTCTGTGGAGGGAAAAGAGCAATTACTTATTTAACAATGATCCTTTGTGGTCGTTCCATATTTAGATTTTATAATGTAAATATATACTATCTGAAATATTAATATTCTTTATAGGTAGATAAATTTCATAAGTCTCTGATTTCATGAAGGTTCAGAATGTTTCAGAAGAAATTGAGGGATCAGTTGAATTTTCTCTTAAATAAGTTCATCAACAATTTCCTTCATCAGCTTTTGGAGAGTGCTATTTGAAAGAAAAAGAAAAAAAAATACAAGATGCTTACGTGTCCAAGCATTGTTGGGCCTCATGGCATGATTGTAGCTTGACAGCATGGCCAGATTCATGATACTCTGGGAGGGTTTTGTTTTTGGTATCAATTTCCACATTCCTGCGTTCAGGCCCTAAGGGTAAAAATTGAATTGAACAAAACTATTCCATTAGGACGGTAAAATTAGATGAATAAAACCCATTTTCCGTTAAGTAATTCTTAGCCTAACATGACTTAATATAATTAATGAGTATTTTAAACAACGTGCCAAGTGACAAACAAAATTGTAAGACCTATCATCTTAATCCTAACTATCAACAAGGGATGTTTAATTCTAGAAAATAAAATTAAGGTTTTTTTTTTAATGTTTATATATTTTTGAGAGACAGAGAGACAGAGCATGAGCAGGGAGGGGCACAGAGGCAGAGGGAGACACAGAATCCAAAGCAGGCTCCAGGCTCTGAGCTGTGAGCAGAGAGCCTTACATGGGGCTTGAACTCATGAACTGTGGGATCATGACTTGAGCTGAAGTTGGCTGCTAAACCGACAGAACCACCCATACGCCCAATAAATTTAAGTTTTAACAGGAATGTCCTAACCTGTTTTGAAGTCAGTCAAGATTTGAAAGCAAATACTGAAAATTCATAAAATTATTCTTTTTTTAGTTTATTTATTTTGAGAGAGAGAGCACAGTTACACGTGAGCAGGGGAGGGGTAGAGAGAGAGAGAGAGAGAGACAGAGACAGAGACAGAGAATCCCAAGCAGTTTCCATGCTCTCAGCGGAGAGCCCTATGTGGGGCTTAATGTCACACACCGTGAGATCATGACTTGAAACGTAATCAAGAGTTGGATCAACTGAGTCACCCAGGTACCCTGCGGAGAACCAGCCCATGCACCAGAGTCTAAGGGTCTCTGAGTAGGGGGTTGGTGTCGGCAAAATATCTATAAGAAAGAACACAGACAACATGAATGGTGGAAGAGACCACACTTTACTGTGAAACTTGGTGTCTTAAATACCATAGGTGATTACATCTTTCTTTTAATGATTACATTGTTTGCAACTTCTTAGGAATCACATGTTTTAGAATAGATCATTGTTTTCATGGAAGAGAGAACAGAAAATTAAAGACAGAAA
>NC_043709.1:83935471-83936825 GCF_006229205.1 Suricata suricatta
CATAGTGTAATATTAACTGAAGCTTATGACAAGGCTATTTTTAAAAGTTCAAACAATAGTCTGTGAGTAAGGTGCCTCTAACTAGGGGGGAAGTTTCAATCAGAAAGTTTGCCCATTTACTGAAACTGCAATTACCAAGTGGCATGAATAATAGGAAAACTAACTCCAGTCTCTGATCCATTTAGGTCAAGCAGTCAAGCGTACACATTTTCAAGTAGGGGAAGCAGGGTCCCAAAGGCCATACAGCACTTCTGGCTGGATGGGCCCCAACATCTCCCCGCTTTTTTATTTTTTCAAAAAGGGCCTTTTCCAGAAATGTGATAGTATAGGCAAGGAAAGGACTGTGCCTGTCTTAGGTTGGAGGCCTGCCAATCCTTCTTACCCATCATGGGCACACCCAGAAGCCTGTGTCTGAGTAGCCTGTCTTAGGTTGATAGGATGGTAAAGCCTCTCTTACCCGTCGTTGGCTAGCCAGCCCGTGCCTCTTGCCATAATATAGATCTTCATTGGCCTCCTGATTGGCCATATAGAGCTTATGATGATGGATCTGGATAGGCCGTATCTTGATAGTATCTCTTTGTTGCCTTAGAAATGTCATGACCTTATTGAATAGAACAGGGCCCAAGGACACCAAGGTCAATAAACCCACAATAGGTCCCAAAGGTGGGAGGAGACAATTTTCCATTTAAGAGTTGCAAATCTTTGATACCATGATTGTCATACTAGGAAGAGTTAATATTGACAGGAATCATAATATAAGATGGTTAATAATTTCTTAAGTAGTTAAAGCTAATGTTACATATTTAGACATATTGTTAATAAAAGAGGTTGTATATACTTTTTAAATTAAAGCAACAGTAGACACAGTAAGCTTTTTAATTTGCCCCCAAGTAGAAAGGGGACTATTTCTGGTGTTAAATGATGGACGGATATCATTTGTACCTTTGCAGGAATGTAGGTGGAGTCTTCTTATCTTCTGATTCAAGTAGTCAGTTGTTGTCTCCGATGAAATTTGTTGGTGAATTCGGCCAAGGCATGGAGACATAGCGAATCAGGCAATCTGGCACCCAGATAGGCGAATCACTTTCCTGGGGAAAATACAAGCAAAACCTCGACCCGCAGTTAGTAAAACATCAGGGCCTTTCCAGACTCCTGAGAGCACATCTTTCCATTTTACTAGAGGCTTTATAATTAGTTTACTTTGCCAATGCTTAAGCATCGGGGTTTCCCCAGAATTGTCTGGAGTCAGGTGATTTAACACAAACATACAGTGAGCCAGAATTTGATGAGGTGAAGCATATTTAAAATCTGAATTTTGAAGTCTTACTATTTGATTTTTTAAAATTTGATTAGT
>NC_043709.1:83936925-83946743 GCF_006229205.1 Suricata suricatta
TAATCCAGTCTGACAATCTCTGTTATTTGAATGGAATGCTTAGTTAATTTATAGTTAGTATTGGAATGAGTTGTTTCCACACCTCCCGTTGTGCTTCTTGTTTCCTGCTTTTCCACATATCTGAAGAGATCTTTTATTCTTCCTTTTTTGTGTTAGGTCTTAGTGGTTGATCTAGGGATGACTGTATGCATCTTACCTTCTCAGCCTATATTATTCTGGTAAAATTAGGAACTTTGTTTCAGTAGATCTATTTTCTTCTCTGTGCTGTTATTTTCATATATTATATCTGTGCATGTTACAGCAACTAATGATACAGTGATGTAACTAGTGCTTTATATATATTTCTTCTCAATCTCTATCTGAGAATGTTTTATTATTTTGCCTTTGTTTTTTGGTGGTGGGAGGATAGTTTTGCTGGGTACAGAGTATGTGGTTGTCATTATTTTTCTTTTATCATTTTGAATATGTTATTCCACAGACTCCTGGCTTCCATTATTTTTGTATGATGTCATATGTTAATTGAAACTTTGGTCTCCTTTTGTGATAGGTTTCTTTCTCTTGTTGATTTCAAGATTTTGTTTTGTTTTTCCCTTGATAATTACCAGTGTGACTATGATGATGTGTTTAGGTATGGATCTCCTTGTGGTTTTCCTAGTTGAGACTTACTGAGCTTCGAGGATGTGTAGATTAGCATTTTTCATCAAATTTAAGCATTTTTTGCCATAATTTCTTCAAATATACTTATTTGTCCTTCTCTGTGTCTTCCTTGTGGGATTCTCCTTACATGTATGTTGGCACACTTAATGTTAATCTGGTCTCTGAGGCTTTGTTTATTTCCTTCATTGTATCTTCTTCCTGTCTTCTTGAGATGGAATAATTTCTGTTGATTCTTATGTGCACTGATTCTTCTGCCATCTCAAATCAATTGAATTTTCCATTTCAGGAACTGCATGTTTCTGCTGTAAGTTTCTATTCAATTCTTTCATTTACTTTGTGCCTTGTATTGAGATTATTCATGCATTGCATTATTTTCATCATGGTTTTCATGCAGGCAGTCTTAGAGCACGTTACTCTTGATCTCAGGGGTCATGAGTTTGGGCCCAACATTGGGTGTGAAGCTACTAAAGAAACAAATAAACAAACGAACAAACAAAAGGAAAACCTTAAATAATTGCCCACTCCAGCCTGCTCAAAACTATCTTACAAAGTGTTAGCCAGATAAGTCAACCACCCCGTACAGTTGACCCTGGCAAGGACAAAGTATAGTCAACCAGCCGCGAGAGTACAGACGGAATAAGGCAGGAAAGAAGAAAAGGAGCATGCCAGCTTTCTACCCCTACTGCAGGTGGTTCGCCTGTAGTCTGGCCTGGCTGATCAACTCTTGATCTGTGATTTTATAGTTTGATGGGGCTGGTCGGACACCATTCTGTCTCAGTGTTTTGGGAGTTAGAACAACTCTATGGACTTTTCATTACTTGAAAGACCTTCCAACCTGGATTAGGAGAGAAATACCTGAATATTTGCTAGAGATGATGTTGCCCTCTGATTATATCCCATGAGTCAAAATAGTGGTGACATTTTGTAATGTTTTGGGGGGCGCTTGGCTGGCTCGGTTGGAACAGTGTGTGACTCTTGATCTCAGGGTTGTGAGGTCATTCCACACGTTGGGTATAGAGATTAATAAAAAAAATAAAAAGATAAAAGATTTTTGTTTAAACACTTTTTTTGTTGCTACAATTCCATTCATGATTTTTCAAAATCTGAAATAGTTCTATCACAATTGTGTATGGAATAGGTATGTGAATATGTCACCTTTAACTTTTAAAACAAAACATATTATCTTGGTATTCGTGTATGATTTTTTAATTATACTCTATTATAGCTTAGCATTCTTCCCCCTTAAAATTCCTATAAAATGTATTTATGTTATTGTTCCATTATTATTATCAAAATTAATTCTATTTTAGGGTGCATGGGTGGCTCCGTTGGTTCAGTGTCCAACTTCAACTCAGATCATGATCTCACATTTGATGAGTTCACGTCTCACATTGGGAGCCTATTTGGGATCCTCTCTCCCTATATTTCTCTGCCCCTTCCTCATGTACACTGGCTCTCAAAATAAGTAAACATAAAAAACCATAGAAAATTAATACTTTTAAAATGTGTATTTATTTTTGATAGAGAGACCATGAGTGAGGGAGAGGGACAGAGAGAGGAGGACAGAGGATGTGAAGTGGGCTCTGTGCTAACAGCAATGAGCCTGATGTAGGGCTTGAACTCAAGACCACGAGATCATGACCTAAGAAAGTTGGACACTCAACTGACTGAGCCACCCTGGCACCCCAAAATGAAGAGTGTTAATACTGAAAGAACTAATCCAAGAATTTAGTAGAATTTTTTACTTATTTTATTGCTGAATTAATATGGCAAGAGTAGACCTTTCTGATGACTGCTTTTGGTTGGTCCCAGCTCTTATTTCCCTCTTACTCTGTTGATAACATTCTGTGATTAAGTTAACATTCAGGAATTCTCTTGTGGGGTTCTTCTTTACTACCCCTTTCATACTGGTAAGCTCTAAGGCTATTTCCTTGGTCCTCATAGCTTCTCTCCATATTCTCCCATCTGTATATGGTGATTTCGTAGCCTCTCTCTCCAGCCTTTCTATTATAGTTATATGTTCAACTGTTTTCTCAGTTTTTCCAGAGCATTACATGTGTACTTTGGCAATAAGCTGTTCTCTGATTTGTTGTTTTGCACTTGACATCCTGCCACCTGATGGTGAGTTCTAGGAAGCAATCATGAACATGTCGGCATCTCTAGGATACACTGAAGTATTTTATAGGTAGACAGCTAATAAATTTTCAGTGAATGAAAGAGTAATAGGCTTTCATAGGTTAAGTATCCTAATTCTTTCTCATCGGGCAGAGCAATGGAATCGATTGATTAGACTCTCCCTAGAGAGGATTATTTAACTAGAGGGTTAAATAAGTAATTTAAGGGTTTAATAAGGCTATTAAGTAATTTTTTTTTAAATTCTACTTTATTTATTTTTGAGAGAGAGACAGAGCATGAGCGAGGGAGGGGCAGAGAGAGAGAGGGAGACACAGAATCCGAAACAGGCTCCCAGCTCTCAGCTGCCAGCACAGGACCTGACGCGGGCCTTGAACCCACTGCTCCTAGGATCATGATCTGAATCGAAGTCGGACACTCAGCCGACTGAGCTGCCCTGGAGCCCCTAAGTGATTTTCAATTCTGAAACTATTCTAGTGAGTACAAGAGTAAATGAAATACCTGTTAAGTGACTGAAATGTTGTGCCGAGGAAGGTCAGACTTCTTTTTAGAAGATAAAAAATGCAAGGTAGGATTGTGTGCCAGCCTTATAAAATATCTGACACACAGAAGGACTTTTCAAAAGAAAAGAAGAAGACCTCTAGCCTGAAAGTCTTTAAAGTGCTCTGTTTGATTTCATGCAAGATGTGCTTTGTCTTGGATCAAGTAATTGCTACCATTCATGTTCTAAATTAAATGTCTTACATACAATTGTTATTATTAATGAAAGTCTCTTAAAATTTGACTTCAGGAGACAGTTTTGTAAATGTTTCATATATCTATTTGTAGTGCTGGGAGATTCCAAACTTAATTTTAAAAATTAGAGGAGATGGACCTAATAGAGAGTGGAGCAGTAATGCCTCATTCTCCTAATGTTGGCTTCCCCACGTGCAAGGTTCTGAGGGGTGATGCTAAGTTTTTGCCTACTTCCTTCCCATTGGTGGGCTTCTTAGAGCCCACTTTGAGTCCCAGGTTCAAACTGAGCTACTCAATTTGCTTACATTCAAAAAAGAATGTGACAACAAAGGGAATGACTATAGCAACTCTCTTGGCACCAGCTCCCTATGAAATTTAGAGGTCCAGTGTTTGGCATTGGCACAGATTGTGGGACAAATAAAAAATACTTTAATGAGGTAGAGATACCCACTCATTTTTCTGTTGAAAATAAGTTCATTGAGTGATCAGCTGTAGTCATGAGACTATGTGTGTGCTTTTCTCTTATAGGAAAGAAAGACCCGTGTGAGAATGATTAAAATAGTCACATTGCCAACCAATGCTCTTTCAACTCAGTTTAGGGGTCAGGCGCACAGTAATTGGCATGGATTCTATGGGGAAGAAGTGTGGGGGAAACAACAGAAGACCAAGCTGATAATTTAACATGCATTCCTAGTATGAGGGGTTTTCTTTAAACACATTTTTAAAGTTTATTTTATTTATTTATTTTCAGAGAGATAGAGACAGAGAGAGACAGAGAGAGAGAGAGAGAGAGAGAGAGAGAGAGAGAGAGAGAGCAGGGGAGTGGAAGAAAGAGAGAGGGAGAGAGAGAATCCCAGGCACTCCCTGTGCTGTCAGCACAGAGCTGACATGTTCCCCCCTGCCTAAGGAATTCAGTGACACATGGTGTCTGTTCTGGATAGCTAGGAATATGGCAAGAGGGGGTGCAGAGATGGTGACAAAATTCTGCAGCCATAAACTGCTCTGGGAAGCATAAATTATCTTAGAAGGGATTAAGAGATGTGTGGTGTGTTGCCTATACCCTGGAACTAAGACTTGCTCTCAGCACTAAAAGTCCTGTGTTCCAAGTGTCCCCCAGCCCTAAGGACACTGAAAAACGCCCTTATCCTGGAGGTCAAAGGTGTAAAAATCTTACTAAAGCCAAGGTATTGGCAAGGCTGCATTCCTTTCTGGAGTTTCTAGAGAAGAATCCATGTTCTTGTCTTTCAAACTTCTAGAAGATTCCTAGGCTCATGGCCCCCTTCCATCTTCAGAGCCAGCAATGGCCCGTCGAGTCTTTCTCACACCATTCTGACACTTCCATCTCCGTCTTCCTCATTTAAAGGATTCTTTGATTACATTGGACTGGCCTGGATAACCCAGGGTATTCTCTTCATTTAAGCAACATCTGATTAGCAAACAATTCCATCTGCAGCTTTAATATCCCTGCTTGCCATGGTATCAACATTCACAGGCTCCAATGATTTGGAGATGGACATCTCCTTACCACCACACTCCCCTGTTTCCTTCATAGGGATTTCCCTAGTAAGTCTTTTGCACATCCCGTCCTACCTGAGCATCTGCTTATTTGAGGACTCAGCTAACACAAGTGGTGCCAGGAGTGGTCTGAGAAAACCGGTTTTAAGTCTGTCTTACAGCCAAAAACAACAACATTGTGAGTGGCAGATGGGGCATGAGTATTCCGTAGCACAAAGTGGTTTTGACCTTGGAAAAAATTCCAGATACAAGACTCTGAAAGATATGGAGAGAACATATCTATAAAATAGTAGATCCAATTCTCTAAGTATATATTATATATGGAGAGAAATAAAAAACTACATCCACACAAATGCTCATAGCAACATTGTTCATAATAGCAAAAAAGTGGAAACAGCCTACATGTTCAAGTGAAAAATGGATAAACAAAATGTGGCATAGCCATAAAATGGAATGTGATTTGGCCATAAGGAGGAATGAAATTCTAATAAATGCTGCAACATGGATGTAGTGGGTTGTAAACGGGTCTCCCCCCAAAAGATGTGTTGATGTCCTCCTGGACTCTGTGAATGTGACCTTTGGAAAATAGGTCCTTGCAGATGTACTTAAGGACTTTGAGATGAGATCATCCTGGATAATCAGGTTGACTCTACATTCAGTGACATATCCTTACAAGAGACACAGAGGAAAGACAGGGAAAAGAGGAGACTATCATGTGAAGACATGTAGAGGTTGAACTGATGCCCCCCATCAGAAACGGAAAGAAGCAAGGAAGGATTCTATACTAGATGTTTTATACAAAGTGTGGCCTTGCAGACACTGTGATTTCAAAATGCTGGCCTCCAGAACTGTGAGAATAATTTTCTTTTCTTTTAAGCCACCAAGTTTGTGTTGTTTATAATAATTTGTTGCAGCAGCCCTAGGAAACTAATATAAAGGATGATGCTGAAAACATTATGCTAAGAGAAAGAAGCCAGTCACAAAAGACAACATATGATTCATTTAAAAAATTTTTGTTTTCTTATACTTTATACATATATATATCTTAAGAAAGAGACAGAGCGAGCAGGGCAGGCACAGAGGAAGGATGGAAAGAGAAATTGAAGTGGGCTCCATGCTGACAGCAGAGAGCCTGATTAAGGAGCTCAAAGTCACAGACCATCAGATCGTGACCCAAGCTGAAGTTGGATGCTTAATTGACTGAACAACCTACTGCCCCTATGATCCCGTTTGGCAAATCTATTAAGACAGAAAATAAGTTAGTAGTTTCCCAGAGCCAAAGGGTTGTAAGGAAATGGAGAGTAACTGTTAGTGGGTATGGAGTTCCTTATTGGGGTAATAAAAATATCTTAACATTGTGTTGGAAGTTGCACATTCTCTGAATATTCTAAAACGAACTGTGCACTTGAAACAAGTGAATTATATACGAATTATATTTCAATAAAGCAGTTTTTTCGGTACTGCAAAGTTGCATCTTCATCCTGGATTGGGTAATGAGAACCTGGCGACAATTAACAAGTAGTAAAAAGTATGAGCCTACAGGACCTCTTTGAATGCCCTAGTATGCAGTGGAAGGGTTAGGTCTCGCACATGCGCTTTGGGCCCCATTGAGCAGGAGGCCTCTGTGAGCGTTCACAGTGTAAGGCGGGCGCGTGCTCAGGGTGCGGTCCTCTGGCACGGGGGTTCCCAGGGCACCGCCCTCTGGTGCCCACGGTCGCAGTGTAACCTCCGGTGGAGCGCAAGCGCATTGTACCATCCTCTGGCGCGTGCTCCTTGTGTACGGTCCTCTGATGCTCGGTCCTCTGATGCGCGCTCCTTGTGTACCTTACCCTGGAGCCGTGTGCCAGTGTACCGTCCTCTGGCGCCAGTGCGCAGTGTAACATTCTCCAGCGTGCGCGTGCGTTTTGTGAGTCTTCTGATGCGCGCACGCGCAGTCTTGTTTGGCGGTGTTGCTTGGTTAACGCTGGCTGAAACCCTGCCTAACCGTGGGGGTATCGTGGCAGACAGGTTGGCTCTTGAGAGAAGCCGAGTGAAAACTGAAGTCTCTGTGAACCCCCTAGCCTGAGTAATGAAGAAGATTTTTGGCTTCTGTGTGATGAAGGGCGTATCGCCCTCTGATTCCGCCTGTAGCTCCCGGAAGAATGGCAAGGGCGAAGGGAGAGAGAGGAACCGAACCCACCTCTCCCAGGCGGGCTACCACATCCGGAAGAGAGATCTTGGGATAATTCATGAGGCGGCCACCGAGGGCAATGCTGGTGTAGTACAAAATATTCTCGGTTTTGGAATAAATGGCCTCAACGACAGAGATAGAAAGCGCAGGTAATAGGGACTTGGAAGCTGGCCGGGGAGGCGGCGGGACGGACCTGGGAGAAAGGTGAACCTGTCCTGGCTCGGCCTGTGGTGCTGCTCAATTTGAAATCGCGCAAAGTGCTTGTTTGCATAGCTACAAGAGACCCGTGGACATAGGAAAATAGAGTGTCCCTGGTAAAAAAGAAATTTAAGTTAAAAAGGGAATGAAATTGTCCGTCTCCAGTTTTCCGTCTACAACCTTTGTGAAAATAAGGGGTGCTGGTACTCCTACTGCTGCTTAAAGTTTAAGTTGTTCTTGACTCTCCAATAGACAATTGGGTGTAGGTACACATTTAAAAGGCATGTATTCCTTTTACCCATCAATTTCATTTATACTGAAATATCTTAGGAAATAACGAGTGAAAAATAACATACAATATGCTTTTCTCAGCACTACTTACAATAGTTAAGAACTATTAGAACTCCTGTAATGGCTTGTCTAAGTCAATGGCAGTGTCTCCATAAGATGGAGTAATATGTGATCACTGAAGGTGACAGAGATCATAGATAAACACAGAGATGCAGAGCTGTGCTTTAGTTGATCATTAAGTGTGGGGAAAACTCAGTTTGATTATAGTTATACACAAGCAGATTATGGTTTTATGTTAGCCAAAAAAAATTTAAAAATGCACAAAATGATTAAATTAGTTATTTCTGAGCATTTGTGTTGAAGTACATTTAAAAAAAAAAAATCTGTGATTCCTACAGGAAAAGGTGAATAAAAGTCCTCTTAAAAGTTTATTATCAACAAAAAAGGTTTATTATCATTAAAGCAATCCTGGAGCAAAGCAAGACTATGAATCTTCTACACATAAAAATAATGTCTCATTTTCTGTTAAAAATTTTTTTGGATGTAAATTAAGGCAAATAAATTAAATCCATTTTTTTGAAGATGGTTATATTCTGACAGCTCTTGACCTCTTCAGAAGGGAGTATTTTGATTTGTACTTGTAGATTTTGTTATGCATATATTAAACATATACATAGGTTTTCTATTACATGTAGCTTTATTACATATAATAGGTAAATGATTTATATTAATCATGAAAATAAAATATTGGTCGTGTCCTTATGAAAAAATAAATAGCAAATATAAATGACTGTTTCTGTTTCGGAAGTATTGCTTTACTTTTTATAAGTTTTCTTTCAAAATATTGCAATCTCCAACTGCATTTACCCACTCGGATGGAGAGAGTAAATGAATGGATGATTTATCTATCAAATGGAAGCTGCACACACGTGATGTAGCCGACATACTCTACTCAAGATCCTTTCGTTCTCAAAGTCTTCATGTTGCCCAGTTTGAGCAAGATGAAAATTTTTATATATTTTCTAAAGATTTTATTTTTAGTGTTTAAGTTTACTAATTTATTGATTGAGAGAGGAAGGATGGCGGGAGGGGGATGGAGGTGCAGAGAGAGAATGCCCAAGCAGGCCCTGTGCTGAAAGCAGGAACTTTTCAAATAGACTTTTCAAAGAGTCCAGACAGGGGCCTTGATCCAGTGAACATGAGATCATAACCAGAGCCAAAATCCAGAGTTTGACGCTTTACAGATTGAGCCACCCAGGTGCCACAGATTTGATTTTACTTATGCTTTAGATGTATAAATAAATAATTGTTGAGAGTGAAAGTATGAGCCAGGGGATTGGATGGAAGGTGGGAACGTGGGGAGAGAGAAGGGACAGAGGATCCAAAGCAGGCTCTGCACCAGATTTTAGTTTTAAGTAATCTCTGTACCCACCGTGGGGCTCAGATTTGTATCTCTGAGATCAAGGTCATATGCTTTATTGACTAAGCCAGCAAGGCACTTTTAAGTTGAGAAATTTTAATTTTTTTAGTGTTTATTTATTTATTTATTTATTTATTGACTTATTTTGAGAGAGAGACAGAGACAGAGAGTGAACAAGGGAGGAGCAGAGGGAGAAGGCGATGCAGAATCAGAAGCAAGCTCCAGTCTCCAAGCTGCCAGCATGTAGCCCAACGCGAGGCTGGAACCCACAGACTGTGAGATATGACCCTAGCTGAAGTCAGATGCTCAACCGACTGAGCCACCCAGGTGCCACATATGAGAAATTTTAAATTGAAGTGTTAGGACTTAAACTCGACTGAAGTTTTCCTCCTTCCTCTCAAAGTTTCTGAAGATAGGATATTGTTAAAGATAACTTTTACCTGCCCCTTTTAAATTTATAATATTGTTTAATACTAATATCATACAATCTATAGATCTAAATATTTAAGCAAAATGAGCTGTTCTTGGTCATTAGACTCCTGAGTGTCCTATGGCTTCTTCTTGAAAATCAAAGTAAGAATTCCTTAAAACATTTTTTTCTTTGGTGAATTTAGTCCTCTTTTCCTATAATGCTTTTAAGAACTAAAATTTATTGAAATGCCAATCATCTGACTACAACTGCAGTTGTAGTTGATGATA
>NC_043709.1:83946843-83950062 GCF_006229205.1 Suricata suricatta
CATAGTGTAATATTAACTGAAGCTTATGACAAGGCTATTTTTAAAAGTTCAAACAATAGTCTGTGAGTAAGGTGCCTCTAACTAGGGGGGAAGTTTCAATCAGAAAGTTTGCCCATTTACTGAAACTGCAATTACCAAGTGGCATGAATAATAGGAAAACTAACTCCAGTCTCTGATCCATTTAGGTCAAGCAGTCAAGAGCACATATTTTCTAGTAGGGGAAGCAGGGTCCCAAAGGCCATACAGCACTTCTGGCTGGATGGGCCCCGACAGTACCACAGTTAAATTATTCTTTTATTAGCAATATCTGATAAGAAGAAACACATGATACCCTGGCCCCCCAAAACAGTATAATCATATAAACTATATTTTTCTCTAAGAGGCCCAATTCATTGCCTATTTCTGAGTATATACTTTCTTACTGCTGTACCTTTTTTTATAACCTTTTTCTCAAAAAGATTTTATTCTCCAACGTAATAAACAATGTAAGACAGAGAGAAAGAGAGAGAGAGAACCTACCCATTAGAATTTCTTCTTTGGCAAACTCTTCCAAAGATGGCAGAGAAGAAGGGAGCTCGTTAAACTCCGTCCACCCCATCTATCGAACTGAGAAGGATATTACTCTCATCTGCGAGAGCAGAAGGAGAAAATACGGACTCCAGAAAGAATAGAACCTCAAGGATACCTGAGTGAGTGAGGGCGAATGGGGGAGATCTGAAAACAGCCCAGCCCGGGATGGGCAGGGGAGGCAAGATCCCCAGCCCAACGTGGGGGAAGCGCGAGGAGCCCGAGAGACAAAGGGAAGAGACAGGGGAGCGCACTTCCTGGCTTTTCTCCCATCGGAGAGCGGCCGGAGTGCAGCGGCGCCAGGGGAAGCAGACCCGAGCGCGGAGGTGCCGGAAGCAAGCAATTCGAACTTCATTTTGGGAACGGGACCACAGACCGCATTTGCACAGTGTACCTCGCCCCCTGCACGGACTGCGCTAATCCCGGGTGCCCACAGGAAAAAATAGGGCCCACACCTACGCGACCTCCGACAACGAGTCAGGGGCGGGTGGAGGCCTGGGCGCGCGCTTAAACTGCAGGAGCTCCCAATTCATTTCCAAGTTCATTTCCAGCAGCTCACAGCGCCTTGAGCAACAGCTATCGGAAATCAAGAGAGACTCAGGTTTTTTTTTTTTTTTTTTTTCTTTTCTTTTCGTTTTTTTTTTTTTTCCCTTACCCCATTGCGATCCTGGCTGGGGGTGGGGACTCTGCAATTGAGTCTGTGAAGGTGCACACTTCACTTCCTGCTGCTCATTTCACCTCAGGCAGGGGCGGAGCCTCTGATAACAGCCTCCAAGACCTACCACATCAAACCACACCTATCCACCAGGGGAGGCTGCTGCTTTTTTTTTTTAATAATATAAAAAATTTTTTTTTCTTTCTTCACTTGTTTTGTACTTATTTCTTTGTCATTATTACCTTGTTTCCTTTTTCTTTGCTCAATTCTTTTAAATTTTACTCCTTATTTTCCTTTCTCCTTTCTCCCTTACCTTTTCACCTTCTTGCAACCCAGATATATTCTCCTGTATCTCATCCTTACCTCTCCCCTAAACTGGGCATACACTTTTAAATGGTCTACTGTCTTTTGATGTCCCCGACCCCTTATATATATTTTTTTCTTTTCTTCTTTCTCTTTTCTTTTTATTTTCTCTTCTTTTCTCCCTTTCATCTCTTTCCCTCCCACTTTCTTTTTTTTCTTCCCCCCCTGTAATGTGTTTCTTGCTTGATTTGTCTGTGTATATGTGTGCTTCTGTTCCCTCTGTGTTTGTCAGTCTGTTTTCCTTCTTAGGACTACACCAATAAACAAGCCAAAGTGTGCAAGAAGGCGAGTCACAAATATTGCGGAGTAGGGAAATAAAATACTCACAGGCACAACAAGAGAAACCGAGAGACATCATTAAGAGAATATTTCCTGAAAAGGCAGGCCCTGGACAGTCAATAAGCCTCCTTTAACAGAGAAATACTAATGGGTGCACAGAGCACAACGAGCTTTCTAAAGGTGACAGGAGACAGAAAACTAGCAAAAATGACAAAACGAAGAAACTCTCCCCTAAAGAACTTCCCAGAGGAAGTCACAGCCACAGAACTGCTCAAGGCAGATCTAGACAACATATCAGATCAAGAATTTAAAAGGTTGGTCATACGATTAATCGCTGGGGTTGAGAAAAGCATCAAAGAATCAACTGATGAGTTAAAAAAGGCTATAGGTGAGGTGAATAACAAACTGGAGGCAGCCACCTCAAGGATTGACGAGGCAGAGAGAAGAATAGGTGAATTAGAAGATACAGTTCTAACAAAAGAGGAAGCTGAAAAAAAGAGAGAGAAATTAATCCAGGAGCAGGAAAGGAGAATTCGAGACCTGAGTGATACAATCAAATGGAACAACATCCGGCTCATAGGAATTCCTGAAGAGGAAGACAGAGAGAAAGGGCCTGAAGGGATACTTGGCCAAATTATAACTGAGAATTTCCCAAATCTGGGAAAAGAATTGGACATTCAAATTCAAGAGACACAAAGAACCCCCTTAAGACATAATTTGAATCGGCTTTTGGCACGACATATCATAGTGAAACTGGCAAAATATAAAGATAAAGAGAGAATTCGGAAAGCAGCTAGGGAGAAAAGGGCCCTCACATACAAAGGGAAACCTATCAGAGTGGTTACAGACCTATCTAATGAAACCTGGCAGGCCCGGAAGGAATGGCATGATATCTTCAACGTGATGAGCAGAGAAAACACGCAGCTAAGAATCCTCTACCCAGAGAGCCTGTCTTTCAAAATAGAAGGAGAGATAAAGGTGTTCCTAAATAAACAAAAATTGAGAGAATTCATGACCACCAAACCAGCCCTACAGGAAATCCTAAGAGGGACTCTATGAGGGAAAGATCACAAAGAATACAAGGTGCCAGAGACACCACTATAAGCATGAATCCTAGGGAGAACACAATGACTCTAAACCCACATTTTTCGATAATAACATGGAATGTAAATGGACTGAATGCTCCAACCAAACGACACAGGGTAGCAGAATGGATCAAAAAACAAAACCCAACTATTTGCTGTCTACAGGAGACGCATTTTCGACCAGAAGACACCTACAGGTTGAAAGTAAAGGGATGGAGAAATATCTATCAGGCAACTGGAAGCCAAAAGAAAGCTGGAGTAGCCATACTA
>NC_043709.1:83950162-83952186 GCF_006229205.1 Suricata suricatta
GGGAGAGGAATAAATATATTTATTATTTACTAATTTATTATTTAATAACTCAAATTAGATTGTTGATAGCTGTACAACTCTGAGTATATTACAAACCACTGGATTATCTACGTTGAGTTCTGTGATATGCTAATTATATCTCAGTAGAGCTGTTAAAAGAATCTTTTGACAAACTTCATGTCACAAAATTTTGGGGGTGGTAAGCCTTTGTAAAATAAAACTTACAGCTTTACCTTTTGTTGTTTTTATCATAGAAGTTACTCTTATTTTCTTTTTTAATATGTTTAGTTAATATTTTTGAGAGAGAGAGAGAGAGAAGGCGCAGAGACAGATGAAGAGAGAGAACCCCAAGCAGGCACAGCACTGTCAGCTCAGATCCCAGCATGGGACTGGAACTCAACTGTGAGCTCATTACTTGAGCTGAAATCAATACTTGTATGTTCAATGGACTGAGCCACCCAGGCACCCCTAAGTGACTCATGTTTTCTTAAGTTTATTTCTTTTTGAGAAAAAGAGGTGGGGGGAAATTGGAGGGGCAGAGAAAGAACGGGAGACACACAATCCGAAACAGGCTCCTCTGGCTCTGAACTGTCAGTGCAGAGCCCCTCACAGTACTCAAACCCATAAACTGGGAGTTCATGACCTTTTCCCTGGTTGCCTGACTTGCATGTTTTTGTTAGAGGGTTGTGTGCTATCTATCTGTACCAAACTTCGTTCTGCCTTCTGGTTATTGAAACTGTTCTTTGAGGCATGTCTTTAATAGTTTTTTAAATGTTTTATTTGTTTATTATAAAGCTTTTTGTTGTTGTTTATTTATTTTTGAGACAGTGAGAGAGAGAGGGAGAGAGAGAGAGAGAGAGAGTATTAGTGGGGAGGGGACAGAGAGAGGGAGCCAGAATCTGAAGCAGGATCAAGGCTCCGAGTTGTCAGCACAGAGCACGAAGCGGGGCCTGAACCCACAATCCGGGTGATCATGACTTGAGTCAAAGTTGGATGCTCCAAGGACTTAGTCCTCCAGGGGCCCCTAATGTTTTGTTTGTTTGTTTGTTTGTTTGTTTAAAAACATTTGTAAGTTTATTTGAGAGAGAGAGAGAGAGAGAGAGAGAGAGAGAGAGGGGGAGAGACAGAGTGTGAGTAGGGGAGGTGCAAAGAGAGAGGGAGACACAATCTGAAGCAGGCTCCAGGCTCTGAGCTGTCAGCACCAGCCCAATGCAGAGCTGGAACCCACAAAGTGTGAGATCATGACCTGAGCCAAATTCAGAGGCTTAACCAACTGAACCACCCCGGTGTCCCTTGAGCCATCAATATTTTTGTTCAGAACTCCAACCTAAGGTGAAATAGGTGATGGGGATTAAGGAGTACTCTTGTCGTGATGAGCACTGGGTAATATGGAATTGTTGAATCACTATATTGGACATCTGAAACTAATATAACCCTGTATATTAACTACAGTACAATTAAAATGAAAACTTTCAAAATCCAGTCTAACTTCAGTTGCCATTCTCCTTCCATCTTGTCTTCAGTATGTCGGTCACATTTAACTGGACCTTCATCCCAGTCACATTATTAATTTATATTTTCTTTTTATATTCTCCATTTAGTGCCTTAATACGTCCTGGTCCTTTTGACATGCAAGTTATAGTTCCAAAACTGGATGTGAAAGGTCGAACAGAAATTTCCAAATGGTGTCTCAACAAAATAAAGTTTGATGGGTGTAAGTCTAATTCCATTAACACAAACTTTATTATTATCTCTAAGAAACTGGTAATATTTCATTCCACACTGCATGTGGTTCCTACTTGATAAATGTCTCAAAAGAACAGTGTGTTTCATGTGTCCTTTTTTTTCTCCATTTATAGGTCCTTTTTAAAGTTGATTTATGACTTACTGTATATGCAAGAGATTCCATCATTTGAATCCAGATTCTAAAGGAAGTTTTCTTGCAAGTGTTCAATAATACTTGAAGATAAATGTATGTATAAATGCTTTTAAGATGAATGAACATAGGAAATCACTTTGGGGCT
>NC_043709.1:83952286-83954743 GCF_006229205.1 Suricata suricatta
AAAGCCAAGATTGCCTGTATACCCAATCATAGCAACCTGAAAATCAGTAAATCCCTGCATTAATTCCTCAATCTGAAATTTAGAATATGGAAGAACAATTTCTGCTGGCTCTTGTGCAAATAATTCTCTGCTTCTTTTTCTCCCCTTAATAATTAATTGTGCTATTAAAGATGGATAATCTGCCAAAACTTTTTTAGGAGTAGCTGATAAATAGAGCCATTCTAGTATTCCCTCTTGCCATAGGCAAGCAGTGGGAGAATGTTCAGTTGGTAAAATTATTAAAGACCAAGGCTCATTGTAGTTAACCCTAGTAAGCATGGCTCCTTGTAGAGCCTCATTAACTTTAGACAAAGATTCCAAGGCTAAAGGAGTTAACCCTCGTTTGGAATTTGGATAGGAGTCTCCATGCAAGATTTCAAACAGCGGGATAAGATCTTTAGTAGACAGTTTTAAAAGAGGCCGAATCCAATTAATATCTCCCAAAAGTTTTTGAAAATCATTTAAAGTACACAAATGTTCTGTCTTTAACTGTAAAGGTTGTAAAATCACAGTTTGATTTTCAATTAACCTTCCCAAATAGGAGTAAGGTGGGTCAATTTGAATTTTTTCAGGGGCTACCTTCAAACCATGGATAGATAAGGTTTGAATTAATTCATCCAAAACATTATGAAGATGGGCTTTGTCCTTATGTGCTAAGAGAACGTCATCCATATAATGAATTAAATAAATTTCAGGATATTTATTTCTAATTTCACTCAAAGCCCTATCAACATATTTCTGACACAAAGTAGGAGAATTCTTCATCCCTTGGGGAAGAACTTTCCACTGAAATCTCTGAAAGGGCCTTTTTAAATTTGGAGACGGTAGGCTGAAGGCAAAATGTTTACAATCATCAGGATGTAAAGGTATAGTGAAAAAACAATCCTGAAGGTCTATTACTATAATATTGTCTCCTTTTGGAATTGCTACAGGAGAAGGGAGGCCTGGCTGAAGGGCTCCCATTATTTCCATTGTCACATTAACTTTAACATTTGTAAGTCCTTTTTTAATTTTTTCAATTTTGGAATTTTGGGCAGAGAGGAATTAAAAGACAGTGGGGGATGAGGAAAATCAGGTAGATCTTCTCCCTCTTTCTCTGCCACATATTTAGCCTCTTTCTCTCCTAAATCTGTCTGATTATCATCAATACCTTCCCACTCAAAATCCTCATTGTCCTGAGCTGCCATTACCAAGGGAGTAGGAGTTTGACCTCTAGGGGAAAGCAGAGTAGTCTCTGTGGCTGTATTATTAGATGACAATTTACTTCCCCTATGGTCAGGATCTAAAACATCTCTAATCAAATTCCACAGAGAAAAAGAATCTACAGGGACATTTTCTGGTCCATGAAGAGGATAATACAAGTGTAATTGTTCCCCAACTTTGTTCCAAGTTTGTGAATTAACAGTGCCCTCTTCTGGAAACCAAGGACATTGCTCCTGAACAAAGTGTAAAAATCTTGCCATTTGGTTGTGAGTCACCTTAATCCCTCTTTGATTAAGGAGGTACAAAAGTATCTCAGTAAAAAGTCTTCTCTCTTTAGAAGCTGTATTGCCCATCCCTTATTTCTTATGTTACGGTGACGCAAAGACAAACAAAGGGTAGGGTGCCCCCTCTAATGAGGAGACCAATCAGATGCCTGTCTGGCCGTGTCCCAAAGGATCTTAGGTGATGCTTAGCCATAGCGGACTCAGCGTTGTGATTTACAATCGGAAGCTATTCCGATGCCGCCATAGACCATATGCCATTCACCACGGTATCGCAGACCAGGCCCAATCGGACTTTGTGGGTTAATGGGGACCGTAAGGGTGCCCACCCGTGGAGCCACAAAATCGAACTCGGTAGGCAAGCCAAACCAAGTCGCACATTCACTCACACACACACACCAGAGGCTATTACATTCCCTCCCACAGAGGTTTTACAGACAAGACTAAGACGTTTAGAGAAAGAACATATAACTGGGCAATTTCCACAAATTACTCACCCTTCCTGTTCTCTATCTCCACTTATAGAGGGGCCCGCGGTGCCCTGGGTGAGATCCTAACCAACCTGAAAATGAGCAGAACTATTTCAGAGAATATCCCACTTACCTTTGAATATCTTTGTTTTCTTTTTCTTTTGTTGTTCTTCTACTCAGGTCCCTGTTCAGGCGCCACTCAGTGCGGAGGACCAGCCCACGCACCAGAGTCTAAGGGTCTCTGAGTAGGGGGTTGGTGTCGGCGAAATATCTATAAGAAAGAACACAGACAACATGAATGGTGGAAGAGACCACACTTTACTGTGAAACTTGGTGTCTTAAATACCATAGGTGATTACATCTTTCTTTTAATGATTACATTGTTTGCAACTTCTTAGGAATCACATGTTTTAGAATAGATCATTGTTTTCATGGAAGAGAGAACAGAAAATTAAAGACAGAAA
>NC_043709.1:83954843-83961707 GCF_006229205.1 Suricata suricatta
ATATCATTAAGCGTTTTAATTCTAACTTTAAAACAGAAGTCATTATATCTCTTGAATCTATGAATCATAATGAAAGTTGAATCACATAAGAGAACGTTAAAGTCACCTAACAGTGCCCTACTAGTTTCTATACAAATATCTCCTTAATATGGATGGTGCAACTGAAATCAGTACCAAGTTATACCATCATATTAAATTCAATGAAAATTAGATTTTAAGACACCACCAAAAATTCAGTCAGGGTTATAATTCCTATGCAGAAAAGATGTCCTATAGCAGGCCAAGGATTGTCACCTTTGGCACATCCTTCATGGATGGCTGGCCCTACGTTGTTACTGGGATCTTGGGTTTAAAGAGAGGTCCCACCATTCCTAGCTGGTTCAGAGTGGCTCACGGTGATCAAATGCTGGTACAAACAATGTGATTCATGCCATACACTTGATTTCCTTTGGGACACCAGGAATTTTGGTCCATGCTAAGGGGAGGGTGCCTATGAGATCAGCAGGGAATGAAAAGCTCGGGCATTGAGGAGCCTTAAGACTCGTAGTGGCAGACGCACTGCACATGTGCTGTCATCACCTGATGCGGGGGGAATTCAGCGCATCCTGGTTAACTCCACAGATTAAGGATTCCTGCATGCAGGCTCCGGGTCTCCTCCGGACCTCACTCCGTGCACCTTTTCCCCTGCAGATTTGCCTTTGTATCCACTCACCATCATCAACCACCGGCATGTGTACCACTCTGTGCCGAGTCCCCTGAGTCCTTCTAGTGAGGAATCAAATCTGGGTGTCATTGGGGTCCCTTTAGCACAACTGCGTTATATGAAATTTTTATAATTTGGGCCGATGTTTTATCACATCAGTCAGATGGTAGTTCACAGAATACCTTTCCTTGAAACTGTTTTTCTTAGTGATTGCCTTGAAAATTCCTATGTTCTCATAGATCCATTTTAAGAACGGTATAAAAGGAAGAGATGAAATAATGATGTTAGAAAACATGAAACAAGCAACAATCTTACTTTAATCAGAAAAATAAAACCAAAATCCTGATGATTGTCAATATGTTGTACCTTATAAAAAACAGTTAATTTCTTCAGGCGAAATAGGGCTCAATTCATTTTTCCAGTGGCAATGAATCAAGAAAGTAACAGGGATAATATAGAAAAAATAAAGCTATCATACCTAGTATAACAATATACTACGGATTCTAGTTCTTGGTTTCTTTTTCTGAATTTCTCATAAAATTAAAATAGCAGTTCATCAACTAAAGGCAGTTATTGAGAAAATAATCAAAAAGGCCAAAATATTGCCATCCAAGAGGTCAGATGAATTATCCACTCCACCTTGAAAATAGCAGATTTGACCATTAAAGACCAATAGGACTCCTTTGGTGCGGAGGGAAGCAAAGTGAGTTACCTTATATACAAATAGTTAAAAACGTGGTATTCTAATTGGCCATATATTCTTGGTAAGCCAGAGGTTAACAATTTCTGAAAAAAACATAAAAGCATTTCACATTAAAACTGCACCAGATAAAAATGGCTACATGATAATCCAGAAAAACGGCTTTCAATCTTGACAGATCATCCTCACCCCCACTGTCACTGTGGTACAGGTACAAAAATGTTTAGCCTAGGAACGTAATAAAATATGTGGTAGACTTTAGATTCAGGAGCCCATTATCTTAGAAGGAAATATACATATTTGTCAAACATGCATATGGTGGAAAACTGTTCAAATAGTAGTAGATTCCAAGACAATTTTCCTTAGGCTTTCTTTAGGGATGTAATTCAGGAAGGGAGGGCAAAAGGAGAGAGATCATAAGAAGGCAAATGAAAAGAAAACCGAAGAAAAGAAAGAGAGACAGCCCTAACCAAATATACTCAGAAATTCAGAAATCACAAAAAGCACAGAAACAAAAATAATCACGTAGTGACTTTTTCACTGACATCACTATAAATTTGAAAGTACTGAGAGCTGGTTTATTCTGCATATCACCTTACGTTTTCTCCATGTAATTATACTAGTTTTCTACAATAAAACATTTGAAAGAGGTCAGTTTCTTTTTGCTACTGTGGAAAATTGTTGAGATTTGAAATAATGTCTTGACCCCAAGTGTCTATTTCAATATTTAGTATCATAACCTTTTGACGAATGGCAACACCATATCTAATTCTAACAACATTACAGTGTCATGACAATTGTCCAACAAACTGAAGAAAATATTGTAAAGAGGTTAGCATGTCTCGTTCTGGATTTATTGTTGTTGTTTTTAAATGTTTATTTATTTCTTTTGAGAGACACAGAGCATGCATTCACATGGGAAGGGCAGAGGGAGAGGGAAAGGGAAAATCCCAAGCAGGCTCTTAGCAAAGAGCCCCACAGAGAAGTCTGACATGAGACTCGAACTCACCAATAGTGAGGTTGTGACCTGAGCTGAAATCAAGAGCTGGATGCTTAACCGACTCAGCTACCCAAGTGCCCCTCTCATTCTGTTTTGATTTACGAGGAATGAAGGTGATAATGCTGAGATCTTGTTGACACAATATGTAAAATAACTTATCCTTCTCAATGAGAGTTGTGTTTCCTCTGTACTAACGCTAGCTCTCTGTACAAAACAGCCTCCCTGGCATTGCCGCACACTCGCTAAGTGTTGCAGTTCTTCTTATCTGCCACTTGTTCACAGGACCAGGAAAGTATGGTAGATTTCCCAGTTTTGATGATGGCTCATTTTTTAATGAGACCAATCGCTACGTCATAATATTTACTAAATGTAATCTACGTGTAAACATTATAGAAAAGATCCATTTGTAGAGCAAGTGCCATTTGTTACTAGACGTTTCTGGAGGAAACTTTTAAAGCAGAGTAACTGAAAAGTCTTTTTTTCTTAGGGCACCTGCGTGGCTCAGTTGGTTAACCATCTGACCGTGGCTCAGGATATGATCTCGTGGTTCATGAGTTTGAGTCCCATATGGGGCTCTCTACTGCCAGTAGTGGAGCCTGCTTTGGATTCCCTTTCTCTCTACTTCTACCGCTCTCCTACTCGCTCTCTCTTTCTCCCTCAAAATTGAACCAATATTTAAAATTATGTTTTTCTTTTTTTTTAATTTTTTAATTTTTTTAATGTTTTATTTATTTTTGATACAGAGAGATAGAGCATGAGAGAGGGAGGGGCAGAGAGAGAAGGAGACACAGAACCGGAAGCAGGCTATAGGCTCTGAGCTAGCTGTCTGCACAGAGCCTGACGTGGGGCTCGAACCCACGAACATGAGATCTGACCTCAGCCGAAGCCGGGGACCCAACCGACTGAGCCACCCAGGCGCCCCCAAAATTATGTTTTTCTTATCTACACAATGATATCATATGGTATTTTAGGGATCATGAGTAAAATAAGGAATTTCTTTTCACATAATACTGACTCATATTTTCAATTATCTACAATTAACTTCTTAAATAGTTCTGAATGTAGACAGTGATGAGAAAAATGCAGAAAGAAAAAAATACACGTGCAACTGACCATGAGTGTTTTTTTTTTCCTCATGGTTATTTCATTACGAAAACTTCCTTACTCTGACTTTACCTATGTTAGGACAACCAAGAGCAATTCACAACAGAAAGTCTTACCTAGATGGCGACTTTGGCAAGAATTTTTTGATGTGTTGTCTTCTTGATGACTGGATATTCGGTGGCAATCGCTATGTATAATACAGAGTGGTAAATAATATTACTACTTTAATACTGATATGAAAGACATTTACCAAATATATCAAATTCTTTGACTATTTCAAATAATTATCTGAGCTAATATCAAAACTTGAATTACCCCAAATACTTCAAATGTGTATGTTCTATCACCTATTCATTAAGAATGGAGTTAAAGAAGAAAACTGTAAGATGATCGAGTCATACATTGAGGGCATTGTAGCTTAGTCAATAGGAATTAGCTTGCCATAATGGAAAGCGTTTTGAACTCAGAAGTCCTAGCTCTACAACCAATAGCTCTTTCTTCTTGGATAAACCACTTCTGTTTGGCTCAGAGTCTTCAGCTATAACGCAAGCATCTTACTGCCTTATTTTACAAGGTTGATAAGAGGATTTCATGAGATGTTATAAGCCAACCATGGCCTCGTTGGCAAAGTGGTACTCAGTTACTCAGGGAAGGACAATCTGAGACGTTCCATGACCTAAGAAAAGACGCTCCACAGGATTTAAAGCAGGGGTGGCTCAGTCCGCTAAGCATTTATCTCTTGATCTCAGCATAGGTGTTGATCTCAGGACCATGAGATCAAGCCACATGCTGGGTGGCATGCTGGGCATGGAGCCTACTTAAAAAAAAAGGCAGGGGTACAGATCTACTAACAAAGGAGAAAGTAAAGTCTGATCTGTTCCTGGCGCATTACTCGTACCTCTCTGACAGCTGAGAATGGACTCAACTACATTCTTCTGGCAGAAAAGACAAACAAGATCCTCAGTGGGTAACTCACAAAGAATGTCTGGGCTAAGATATGGGTCCTGCATAAGGTTTTTGAGTGTGTAGCAAAAGGGGTGTTGGCTAAAGCCAGGAGGCCAAGCTACCAGAACAGGGTGCTGGTGCTTTAGAATAGTCACTGACCATAGATGCATGTGTAATGAACTAAAAAAAAAAACTGGTAACTTTGAAGTCTAAGTGTGGATCAACATGAAGACTGACAAGTCTGGATCAGCAAGGGCATCCTGGGGACAAAGGTCAATCGTGACCAGACTGCAGAACCAAGAGCAATGCTGCAGCAACAGAACCAATGGAAACAGTAGGATGATTAGAATGTCCTTTTCCCCCTCCAAATGACTTGTGAAAGAGGACTGTCTCTGAGATCTGAGGGTGCTCCTTAGGTTCTTGGCCAATTCCAGGGACAGAGGACAGGAGATAGCCTTCAAAGTACAGGGTTTTCTACAAAACTGAACATTTATTTTTTTTTAATTTTTTTTTAAATTTTAACAAAGAAACCTAGAGAGACAGATCATGAGCAGAGGAGGGGCAGAGAGAGAGGGACACACAGAATCAGAAGCAGGCTCCAGGCTCTAAGCTGTCAGCACAGAGCCTGACACGGGGCTCCAACCCAAGAACTGTGCGATCATGACCTGAGCTGAAGTTGGACACTTAAACAACTGAGCCACCCAGGGGCCCCAAAACTGAACATTTCAAGACCCAAGAAACTAGTCATAAAAAACAGAGATGTGACATTCACTTAACCCCACGCATAGGGGTTACACGTGGAATGAAATGGATAAGGCTAGGATCCTTAAGGAGAATGGTCTCAAAAGTCCTGAGATCAAGAATCCTGAACCCATTCCTACTTCTAACTAGTCTAGTCCCTTACTTGATTTCTGGCTAGTGCTGTGGACTAACTCACTGCCATTCCAAAACTGCCTGAACCAAAGTATGAAATCCCACCTGTTACATATGAAGTAACAGGTCTATTATTTGAAACATCAGTGTAGTAATAACTAGCATTTAATATAAACACATAATAAACCATTTACAAAGGCGTATTCTTCTGCACTCCATCCATACATATCTTGAGAAAAGGCATCCCTATTGTGCTCAAGAAGAAGCCTGACTATATTTGCCGATTTAGGAGTTGCAGCAAATATGAGGGCTGTGCTAACATCACAGAGACATAACTTCACTCTTGGGAATTTAGAGTTCTTTAAACAGCCAGTCTGATATATTTTATCAGGTTAATATCTTGCCTGCCTGTACAGAATTGAGCATTTACATGGTCAAGTGTCCATCTTTGTAAACGATCTCCGAGGCTAAAATGAAGGGATGAAAAGGAAGCTTCTTGTCCCACTTGGGGAATAATGTATTATAGAAGATGCTAATTTAAGTCCTCTGATGAATGAGAAACTATGCTGAGGTCACTTCTCTGAATAGGTAAAGATTTTGAAAAACATTTTCCCATTTCTTCCTTCATCTGATACAGTGCATTTCAAAGCCATCTAGAGGTCAAGTAAGTATAAAACTATCTGCCGGCATAAAAGGATAATATTTTAATGCTAATGGTAATAAAGTAGCCATAATGATAGTTAATGATGCTGATAAGCATATGATAGGCACTCAATTAAATACCATTCTTGAAGACTATATGATTATCCTCCTTTTCCCATCAGGAAACTATTCATAGGTGATACGTAATGCTTCCAAGGTTACCATCCTAGAAAGCAGGAAAGCTAGCAATTAAACCTAGTCTTGTGTGAATCCAAACCCATCTCTTTTTTTTCTTAATCATTACCTATAACTTATCCTCATTAAAGGAAAAGTCCATTCAATTAACGTTATCTGTCATCTTTCTACCCATACCATAACAACAATGAAATGAAAACAATATACTGGTCTGAAAAAGAATAAAAACTGATGAACCAAAATTTCTGGTAATAGTACTAAAACATCACTTAGAGATCACATAACAACATCAGTATTCCTCAAGAAAAAAAAAAGGGGGGCTTTAAGGCAAAGATCATCCGAAAGGCAAAACAACTTCTATTTATGTTTAATATGCACCTTTATTTTTAAACATTTATTTACTTTTGAGACACAGAGCACAAGCAGGAGAGAGGCAGAGAGAGAGAGAGGGAGGCACAAAATCCGAAGCAGCTCTAGGCTCTGAGCTGTCGGCAAGAAGCCAGACGTGGGTCTTGAACCCATGAAATCATGAACCATGAAATCATGACCCAAGATGAAGTTGAGAGTGTCATGCTGAGCGAAGTAAGCCAGGCAGAGAAGGACAGAAACCATATGTTTGCACTCATAGGTCTAACAGGAAATATTCAGAATGATCTAGCTTCAAGAAAAGCAAGCAGTTAGTAGTGCTTAAGAATTGATTCA
>NC_043709.1:83961807-83966742 GCF_006229205.1 Suricata suricatta
TAGTACCTGTTTTCCTTGTTGGGGTGTTTGCTTATTTAATACATTCCATCAACGACAGAAATTACATGCTGTTTTTTTTTCCCCATAGGAAGTGTGTCTTGGGTTTTTCCCTTATTATTTTCTTTACTTTTTTTTTCCCCTCTTCTTTTTTTGGTGGTGGGGGTGGTTATGTTTAAATGAAGTTGCTTTTACAACACCAATGACTTAATCATCCATTTCCTACATAAAAGGTAGCTACTTTTTTGCATGGACCTCAAGCACATTGTAGTATAGAGGTGGAATTTAAGGAAAAGTTTTAAGCAGGCTGTGTTGTAGCTTATGAACAAGTAATATATTGTATCATTTATCTTGAATGTATCATAGATAAGCTGCTATATAACGATTGCCACTTCAGATAGCTGTGAAATTAGGTGATTAACTAGTTGTTACTTAACCTTCTAATTTCTGTATAAGTCTAATTACATGAAACAGAAGTTGTTTTGATATTTTACTTTGCTTTTCTGTTCGGAGTGTCATTGTAACTACTGTATTGTAAATGATGGAAAATAATTGCATATGTTAAAAAATATGAAACTATATAAAGTAAATAAAATAAAGTAAAATAAAATTTCAAAAAATAAATAAATAAATAAATAAATAATATAGGGGTATTAAGTTCTGCTGACAATGTTTTGTTGCTTATTAAGGTTGTGAGTTCATATATATTGAATATATTGTTTTAATATCTATTTGTATGCCCTAAATACAGCAAATTAACCTTAAAAAAAAGAAAGAAAAATAAAGTTGTTGGGGCACCTGGCAGGCTCAGTCAGTAGTGTCTGTGCCTCTTGATCTCAGGGTTGTGAATTCAAGCCCCAGGTTGGGTGTAGAGATTAATTTAAAAAATTAATAAAAATCTTACAGAATTGTTATGAAATAACTATATGTCCTCATTAAAAGCCCAAATAATACAAGTGGATGTATAGAAGGTAACAGGAGCTTCTGCTCTCCTACTTCCCACCTGCAGCCTTTCGACTCAACCACCCATCTAATCCTGCCAGCTGCTCACATCAGGGACAGTCCCACCAACACATGAAACCTACTCACAAAGATACATTAAACACATCCAAACTGAAGGGGTATCTTATAAAATAACTGATTCATGTGCTTCAAAAATATCAGTGTCATGAAAGACAAAGAAAGGCTGAGGAATGTTCCAGATGGAAGGGACATGACAACTGAATGTAATACATGATTCTAGACTGGATTCTGCATGGGAAAAGGAAAGTGCGGTAAAGGACATCATTGAACCAACTGGCAAAACTGTAATGGGACTGTGGGGTTACAGAAGAGGCTTGCATCCACATTTAGAAATCCGTATTATACTTTCATATTTAAAATATTGTAGTCATACAGTGTTGTGTTAAATAAAATGTCATGTTCAGATTTTCAAAAAAGGAAACTAAGAGCTGAGAGTCCACCCTGGAGGGCACTTGAGGGGAAGAGCACTGGGTGTTGTATGGAAAACAATTTGACAATAAAATATTATGAAAAAAAAATAAAAGACACTGGAAGTTAAAAAAAAAAAAGAAAATAAAAAATAAATAAATAAAATCCAATATGAAATCCCTTTAGCTAACATCAAATCATGTGGCATCAAAAACAAAAACAAAAACAAAAAAACATACTGTAGGGGCAACTGGGAGGCTGAGGTGGTTAAGCCTCCAACTCCTGATCTCAGCTCAGGTCTGGATCTCAGAGTCATGAGTTCAGGCAGAGCATGGAACCTACTTAAAAATAAAGATGGCAAATGACGTCAGGCAACATTATCAGGGAATATGAATTCTGCTAACCCTCCTCATGTTACCCAGTCAGAATAACTGCTTTCAGCCTAACTGATGATGGGTTGGCATTTTTCACTATATAAGTATAAATGAATCTTCTTACGTTAATCTTCTTTAATTGAATAATTATTATCACTCAGAACAATATAAAGATTTAAAAAAAAAGAAACAACTACCGCACCTTTTCGTATTATGAACTGAATCTCCAGCTGCAGTCTTTTCTGCTAAAAGTTCCACCATCATCTCGTTGTTCTCCTTTCTGGCAAGGTGAAGTGGTGTGAGGCCAGCCTGTAGAAGAGCAAAAACAATTTATAGTTTACAAAATTACAGATTTCCATAGTGAATTTTAAAACTTACAGAAGATCCTCTAAAGGTAGACGTATCGCATGAAAAGGAAATAAAAATGGCCTCTTCCTGTCCGCCCACGTGCTTTCACCTGCTGCTGCTTCTCTTTAAAATAGCCCTCCTCCGTGGGGGCGACTGGGTGGCTCAGGTCCCCATCTCATGGTTCACGCGTTGGACCCCGCACTGGGCTCTGTGCTAACAGTGCGGAGCCTGGAGCCTGTTTCAGATTCTGTGTCTGTCTGTCTCTCTCCCTCTCCCTCTCCCTCTCCCTCTCTCTCTCTCTCTCTCTCTCTCTCTCTCTCATTCTCTAGCTGCCCTCCCTCCCTTGCTTGCACTCTGTCTCTCAAAAATAAATATTTATTGTTTTAGTTTATAAAGTGGCCCTGCTCCAGCTTCTTCAACAGATTATCTGCAGTCTTTCTCCCAAACTCACTTCAAACACTACTGGTTCCAAGATCTTTGCTTCTTTCAGAGTACTTAATCATGGTTTACTGTAGTTATTGTTCCCCTACTAAACCAAGAGCTTCTTGAGGGCAAGGGCTATTTCTTCTCTATGTTCATACTCTACAACATAGCAGTAAATGCTGTGAGTATTTTCACTGAATTCATAATCTAAATGACGATCTCTGGAGTAGTCGTTCTTAAATTATATTCCAAATAATATACACTTTGCCAGAAGGTAAGTACTATCCCAATAGAAAGACTTCATGATCACATATGTTTGAGAAATATTACAAAACTGCATTCTATGTCTAGGATTACAGAAATTCGTTTAAATCTGATTAATCCCCATTGTACAATACTTTTGGGGCAAACATTAACATTGGAGGAATTAGCATTTCAGCCATATAGTTTTGAGAGCTTTCTGATAAAGGTGAGTTTGTCTCCAAGCTCTACAAACTTGCCTGTCTTTTACCAATGGTATCAGGATCCAATGACATCCTAGATGTCCACATAAGGCATTCCTGCTTCAAATGGGTCACTAACGAGATGGGCTCTGAACTCAAAGAGACAGGCTTCAGAAGTTCTTTGATTGATTAATATTATGTAGTCCATGGGTTTCTTCTAGTATAAAATGCTACATTTTCACTGTAACTGTTTAGAAAGCTCAATGTTAAATTTTATTCTCAATTATAATCATTCTGGGATCCCAATGCATATCTGCCAAGAAGAAATCTATTTGTATTCTAGTTTCCACTACAATAGCAAGTTACTCTACATTTTAGGCAAAAAATAAATCAGAAAAAAAATATCATGGCTTTTCATAAAAAATTCAAATACAGCTTTACACAGATCACTCTTAGCATAATGTTAGCTACTAAATTATTTACATTGTTAGGAGAGACCTAATATTGTCTGCAATATGCATAACCTATTCAACTCTAACTGTGATTAATCTGGTATGGCTTGCAAATATGCCAACAGGAATACTATGATTTAGAGTAAACATAAGGAAAAAGTGTTTTTTCTCAAACCAACTTATAGGAACACAACTGAGTGGCTCAGTTGGTTAAGAGTCCGATTGTGGCCCAGGCCATGATCTCACAGTTTGTGAGTTCGAGCCCCAGATGGGGCTCTATGCTGACAGTTCAAGCCAGGAGCCTGCATCAGACTGTGTGTCTCCCTTTCTCTCTGCCCCTCCCTGACTCATGCTTGTGGCCTTGCTTTCTCTGCTTCAGAAATAAACATTAAAAATAAAATAATAAATAAAAAGAATAAAAAAACAACTTATAAATTTCACTTGGAAAACTCAATCCTATTCCTAAGACATAAAAATAAAATACCATACATATCTTAAATTAATATTGATAATCTTGAAACCTTGAAATTATTATCACAATTTCCCATAAAATATGGGCACCTGAGTAGCTCAGACAGTTAAGCGTCTGACTATTGATTTTGGCTCAGGTGATGATCGCACGATTCATGAGTTCAAACCCAGTGCCTCCTCGGGATTCCCTCTCTCTCTCTCTCTGTTTCTTCTTCTCTCTCCCTCCCTCTATCAAAATAAAATTTTAAAAATAACCACGTTTTCTTTGTGTCTACGAAGAGATCGGAACAGCAAACTCCTCAAAAATATATATACATTCATGACATAAAACAATTGCAAACACAATGCTTAAGGAGGCAAAGTAGGTGACTCGAGTAAGTGAAGAACCTAAGTGGGGACAGTAGACAACTGGAGAGACACATGCCTCATGTAAACAGGGCAGCCACTGCAAAGCATACCAAACAGCAGTATGGACTCAAAGTACCAGATATGATTCTACAAGAATCGTCTGAAATCCAAATTTCTGCTGGAGTGCCAGAATTTTACATGTTGACTCAATTTACAGAGGAAACTAAATATATCCAGGGGCTAAATCAGGTCAATAGCCCACTTGTCATTTGGTGGTGCAAAAAGCAAATATTTGTATGCAAAACCTTCCTGAAGTACCGCTATCATGATTCACCTAAACCTTAGGCCTCAACATGTCATAAAAATTGCTATTAAGACTCATACGAGGGGCGTCTGATTGGCTCAGTGAGATGAGCATCTGACTCTTGACTTCAGCTCAGGTCATGATCCTAGGGTTGTAGGGTCTCAGTCCCACACTGGGCTTGGCACTGAGCGTGGAGTCTGCTTAGGATACTTACCCTCTCTCTCTCCCTCTGCCCCACTCCACCACTCACATTTTCTCTTTCTGTCCAAAATCATTAAAACTAAAAGACTTGTAACACCCACTTTAAGAATCTTTCCAATGCTGATTACAACTGCAATCTATCT
>NC_043709.1:83966842-83971315 GCF_006229205.1 Suricata suricatta
TTGGTAATAGAATGAATGGGTAACAAAAGATAGAAAATGTTGAAAAGATCAGACTCTACTTATGTAAAGACTACCCATAACTCTCTGGGTGCCAGCGAGTGACTGATGGTTGGATGAAAAATTATTCCTTAAGCTAACACATATAGCCAGTAATATTCATTTTAACTTCTCACAGAGGCGGAGAGGGATGAACGGCTAAAGTCCTTGGAGACAGTTGAAGGAAGTAGCATGTATCAAGTTGAAGAAAATTGCATGTATCACACTCCAGCTCCTCCAGAGATTTCTTAGGTTTTTGACATCTGTGAATTGATATCCTATACTTATCCATTCAGTAGTTCTTTTGGTTTTATTTTTTGGATTAATTTATATATTTTGAGAGAGAGAGAAGGAGAAAGAGCATGAGCGAGCGGGGAAGGGCAGCAAGAGAGTGAATCTCAAGCATCTCTGCACTATCAGCGCAGGGCCCCATGTGGGGCTCGACTCACAAACCATGAGATCACGACCTGAATCAAAGTAAGATGCTTAACCAACTAAGCCACCCAGGTACCCCTCTACTGTGACTGAGCTGTCAGTACAGAGCCCAACATGGGGCTCGAACTTGTGAACCCAAGACAAGGATGATCTGAGCCACAGTCGGACACTTAACCCACTGAGCCACCCAGGGGCCTCAATAGCTCTTAACTAAGAGTTGTAGCACAATCTCAAAACAAAACTATTTCTAGGGGCGCATGGGTGGCTCAGTCGGTTGAGCGTTGGACTTTGGCTCAGGTCATGATCTTGCGATTCAGCAGTTCAAGCTCCCATCAGGCCCTGTGCTGACGTCTCAGAGCTTGGACTGTGCTTCAGATTCTGTGTCCCCCTCTCTATGCACCTTTCCCCAACTTGTATACTGTCTCTCTCTCTCTATTTCTCTCTCAAAAATAAAGAAACAATAAATATTTTAAGGAATATATTTCTAAATATACATGTCTATGTCTACATGTTATTTGATTTACTCAAACTCTCCTGGGGGTTGGTTAGGCCTCTAAAACATTGTGTTAAACTTCCCCAGGAGACTGGGGTTCACCAGCACAGTCCTAGCTGACAGCTAGTGCAGCAATCACATCAGTCTCATGTCTCTTCTGTGGGGCCAACTCTCTCTGTCACTTGAGGATTTAGCCCAAAGAGTGACGTAGCAAAACTGCATTTAATTTCCCTGGGTAGGGGGAGAACAGGGACTAAATGTAAAATCAAACTGCAACTTGATTTCATTACTTATAAACTTCTTACTTCCCATCAAGATATTCTGAGCAGAGTGTAGACTCTTACCCAAGTGTCTGTTTCTGCCAGAATAGGATTATGTGTCAGTTCATAATTTGTTCTTTCCTCCTTGCCCACTTAATCACTTGTTTCCTGCCAATCTGATTTCCTCAGAGTCCTCCTAAAATTGATCTCTAGGTAGGTTTACAACTTGCTCTTTCCCTAGGTAACAATTATTATCCCCCAAAATTAAAGACACCTTGTTTACACCTATAAACTGAAGGGAAAAAAGAAACAAAAGCAAAAAATCAAAGGCTCTTCTTATTATTTCCTCACTTGCCAAACTGCCATATCGACCCACATATTTCTTTTTCTTTTTTTAATGTTTATTCGTTTTCACAAGAGAGACAGAACATAAGCGGGGGAGGGTCAGAGAGAGAAGGAGACACAGAATCTAGAAACCAGCTCCAGGCTCTGAGCTATCAGTACAGAGCCTGACGGGGGGCTCCAACTCGGGAACCATGAGATCATGACCTGAGCCAAGGTCCGACGCTTACTCGACTGAGACACCCAGGTGCCCCATGGCCCACATAGTTCTGACTGCTCCCTCCTTTTCCCTTTTCCCTCTTAAAGCTTGGCCAATTAAAGATAAATCCCATGTTGTAAAATCACTTTTGATCAAATAGGAACTTGTCAACACCATCAATACTTTTAATTGCAAAATGCATTTGTTTTGTTTGAGTTTGAAGACAAAGCCTAGAGCAAATGTTGCGTTCCTGTTTTAGTTTTCACTAATAACAAAAACAGGATGGGAAAAATGTTTGAAAACGTAGTACGTTTTACCTTTAAAAAATACAGTGTTTTCATAAATATGTGCCATGAATACATAAAACAAACCTCTCTTCTCTAAGGCTTCTATAGAAGTATCCTAATTTAAAGTGAAATCTTAGGGGTGCCTAGGTGGCTCAGTTGGCTGAGCATCCACCTTTTCCTCAGGTCTTGATCTCATGGCTCATGAGTTCTAGCCCCACATCAGGCTCTGTGCTGATAGCTGGGACCCTGGAGCCTGTTTCAAATTCTGTCTCCCTCTCTCTCTGTGCCTTCCCCCCAACCCCATGCTCGCTCGCTGGCTTTCTCTCATAAATGAACTTTAAAAAATAATAATAAAGTGAAATCTTAATTATTTCAAAATATGTGCATCCCAGGAATACTCGAACTTACAAATATGTAAAACTGACCCCACCTGTGTCAACTAAGGATGTTCCTACAGGGGCTTCAGCAGTGGGAGGTAATGTATGTCGACGCAAAAGCAGGTGGACCCGCCAGCGGGGCCATCATCTATCCCCATATGTACAGTTACGACCCCGCTGAGGAGCTACACAAGCTTGAGCAGGAACTGCTCTCTGAAATGGGAGACCCCAAAATGGTACACGGCTGGCAGCATGGCCAGCGACAAAGGACATGCCTTTGCTGGATGTCAAGGCATGACCTGATCCCAGTGCTCGCATCTTCAGAGCCCTGGGGCCTGGGGTGCCCAGCACCTACAACCTGCTGCTTCCCCCTCCCACTTGCACACATCCAAGCTCTCCCTGCTGGGGCTGGGTCTCCATTTCTGCTCCCACTTGTCCTCAGCAGCACCCCTTTCCTAAGCCCCTGCATAGCACCCAGCCTCCATCCTCACTTCACTCCCTGCTAGACCTTTAGTCCTCTGTGGGCTCTGAGACCACCTGTAGGCATGAACAGGAAGATTTTCTTTCTGGGGTGGAAGGGAGGCGGGGAGACACAACTTTGCCCTGTCTGTGGGCACCACTGTTTTCTAGCCCTCCCTCCTTGGCACTGGAGTTATTTCCATGATGACAGGGCCTGAGATAGAGAAGTCAGTGTGTGTGTGTGTGTGTGTGTGTGTGTGTGTATGTGTGTGTGTGTGTGTGAGAAATAAAATGTTTTGTGGATAAAATTTCTACATATATATATAAAATTCCAAGGCTGGTATAAATTTGATATTTACCTTATTTCTGGCTTCAACGTCTGCATTGTGTAAAAGCAGCTTCTCTGCTATTGATATATTGTCACCAAAGACAGCATAGTGAAGAGCAGTGTTGCCACTCTTGTCCATAAAATTTGGATCAGCACCGTGTTCTAGCAGGATAGTTACACTTTTCTCATCCGCACACTGTACAGCCTGCCAGTGATACACGCCAAGAAACAGAGTGTAAATTCGGGGAGTTTCAAGTAAGCATGCCACAGGTTTCACCAATTAGTTTTGTTTCAAGGCAATAAATTCATTTTCATTCTAAGTAATTACATCAAGTCCAACTCAGGCAGACATAGCTGCTACTACGTACCTTCGTTAGAGCTGTCCTCTTTTTATTATCAAAGAGGTTAAGAAGGCATTTCCTCTCTACTAGGACAGCGACCACTTCTGAATGGCCATTGGCGCAGGCCAGGTGGAGAGGAGTCCTGAAAGAGTGAGAGGACATTTTAGGAAACTCTACTGCACTGTCTCAAAAGATGCAATTACTTCATGAAACTGGAAACATTAGGTAGCATGTTATTCCTATGACTTCAGAACAAAGCTTCAGGTTTCCTCTGGACCAAGTACAATATTTATTAGTGAAGACTCACCACATTAAGAGCAGCCTATGAGAAGAGAAAGAGCACGATCTCTGGGATTCCACTTAACTTGGGTTTGAATCCTACTTTAACTCTCTTCCTTAACTAGTTATTGCTTAGACTTATCCTCAGTTTCCTCATCAACAAACTGGGGATGAAAATAGTAGTTGTCTCAGGTTCTGGCTAGCTCAATCTGAACAGCATGTGACTCTTGATCTCAAGGTTGTGAGTAAGTGCAGAGATTGCCAAAAAAAAAAAAAGATAATAATGCAAAATACAATGATATAAATAGTATTTACCTCACAAGACCTCATTGTGATGCTGAAATGAGGAACTATGCAAGTGTTTAGAACAGTTCCTAGCACAAATAACATCTCAGTAATTGTTGGATAATATGATTGTAATCTTCCCTATTACGACTGCTTTACAAAGGCAACACTTCAATCAGGTGACATGATACAATTCTATCTACTTTGCAGATACGTTTTAAGGATTAGCAAGAATACTGTGTTTCAATGATTCTAAGATGCTCATTTTGTCACATTTTAATATCTCTGACAGTGGAATGCAATTTATAATTCAAAATGTCTTACAACTATAACTGGCAGGATTTAAAAAAAA
>NC_043709.1:83971415-83980192 GCF_006229205.1 Suricata suricatta
TATCATCAACTACAACTGCAGTTGTAGTCAGATGATTGGCATTTCAATAAATTTTAGTTCTTAAAAGCATTATAGGAAAAGAGGACTAAATTCACCAAAGAAAAAAATGTTTTAAGGAATTCTTACTTTGATTTTCAAGAAGCCATAGGACACTCAGGAGTCTAATGACCAAGAACAGCTCATTTTGCTTAAATATTTAGATCTATAGATCATATGATATTAGTATTAAACAATATTATAAATTTCAAAGGGGCAGGTAAAAGTTATCTTTCACAATATCCTATCTTCAGAAACTTTGAGAGGAAGGAGGAAAACTTCAGTCGAGTTTAAGTCCTAACACTTCAATTTAAAATTTCTCATATGTGGCAGCTGGGTGGCTCAGTCGGTTGAGCATCTGACTTCAGCTAGGGTCATATCTCCCAGTCTGTGGGTTCCAGCCTTGCGTTGGGCTACGTGCTGGCAGCTTGGAGACTGGAGCTTGCTTCTGATTCTGCATCGCCCTCTCCCTCTGCTCCTCCCCTGTTCACTCTCTGTCTCTGTCTCTCTCTCAAAATAAGTCAATAAATAAATAAATAAATAAATAAACACTAAAAAAATTAAAATTTCTCAACTTAAAGGTGCCTTGCTGGCTTAGTCAATAAAGCATATGATCTTGATCTCAGAGATACAAATCTGAGCCCCACGGTGGGTACAGAGATTACTTAAAACTAAAATCGGGTGCAGGGCCTGCTTTGGATCCTCCGTCCCTTCCCTCCCTTCACTTTCCCACTTCCATCCAGGCCCCTGGCTCATGCTTTCACTCTCAACAATTATTTATTTTTACTTCTAAAACATAAGTAAAATCAAATCTGGGGCACCTGGGTGGCTCAGTCTGTAAAGTGTTCAAACTCTGGATTTTGGCTCTGGTTATGATCTCATGTTCACTGGATCAAGGCCCCTGTCTGAACTCTTTGAAAAGTCTATTAGAAATGTTCCTGCTCTCAGCACAGGGCCTGCTTGGGCATTCTCTCTCTGCACCTCCATCCCCCTCCCGCCATCCTTCCTCTCTCAATCAATAAATTAGTAAACTAAAACACTAAAAATAAAATCTTTAGAAAATACATAAATAAAAATTTTCATCGTGCTCATACTGGGCAACATGAAGACTTTGAGAACGAAAGGATCTTGAGTAGAGTATGTCGGCTACAGAACATGTGTGCAGCCTCTATTTGATAAATAAATCATCCATTTATTTACTCTCTCAATCTGAGTGGGTAAATGTAGTTGGAGATTGCAATATTTTGAAAGAACACTTATATAAAGTAAAGCAATACTTCTGAAACAGCAATAGTCACTTATATTTACTATTTATTGTTTCATAAGGACACAACCAACATTTTATTTTCATGATTAGTATCAATCATTTACTTATTACACATAATAAAGCTACATATAATAGAAAACCTATGTACATGTTTAATATACGCATAACAAAATCTATAAGTACAAATCAAAATACTCCCTTCCAAAGAGGTCAAGAGCTGCTGAATATAACCATCTTCAAAAACATATTGGAATTAATTTATTTTTCTTAATTTACATCCAAAAAATATTAACAGAATGAGTAATTATTTTTATGTGTAGAAGATTCATATTCTTACTTCCCCCTAGGATTGCTTCAATAATAATAAACCTTTTTTATTGATAATTAACTTTTAAGAGGACGTTTATTCACCCTTTCCTGTAGAAATCACGTACGTTTTAAGGAAAAAAATGTACTTCAACCCAAATGCTCAGAAATAACTAATTTAATCGTTTTGTGCATTTTTGCTTTTTTTTCCCTAACATAAAACCATAGTCTGCTTGTGTATATCTAGAATCAAATTGAGTTTTTCCCTCACAATGATCAACTAAAGCACAGCTCTGCATCTCTGTGTTTATCTATGATCTATGTTTCCTTCAGTGATCACATATTACTCCATCTTACGGAGACACTGCCATTGACTTAGAGAAGCCATTACAGGAGTTCTTAACACACTGCTATTGTAAGTAGTGCTGAGAAAAGCATATTGTATGTTATTTATCACTACTTATTTCCTAAAGATATTTCAGTATAAATAAAATCGATGGGTAAAAGGAATATACATACTCTTTAAATGTGTACCTACACCCAATTGTCTATTGGAGATTCAAGAACAACTTAAACTGTAATCGGCAGTAGAAGTACCAGCACCCCTTATTTTCACAAAGATTGTAGACGGAAAACTGGAGATGGACAATTTCATTCCCTTTTTAACTTAAATTTCTTTTTTTACCAGGGACACTCTATTTTCCTATGTCCACGGGTCTCTTGTAGCTATGCAAACAAGCACTTTGCGCGATTTCAAATTGAGCAGCACCACAGGCAGAGCCAGGACAGGTTCACCTTTCTCCTAGGTCCGTCCCGCCGCCTCCCCGCCAGCTTCCAAGTCCCTATTACCTGCGCTTTCTATCTCTGTCGTTGAGGCCATTTATTCCAAAACGGAGAATATCTTGTACCGCATCAGCATTGCCCTCGGTGGCCGCCTCATGAATCATCCTAAGATCTCTCTTCCGGATGTGGTAGCCCGCCTGGGAGTGGTGGGTTCGGTTCCTCTCTCTCCCTTCGCCCTTGCCATTCTTCCGGGAGCTACAGGCGGCATCAGAGGGCGATACGCCCTTCTTCACACATAGGCCAAAAATTTTCTTCATTACTCAGGCTAGGGGGTTCACAGAGACTTCAACTCTCACTTAGCTCCTCGCAAGAGCCAAACTGTCTGCCACAATACCTGGACGGTTAGGCAGTGTTTGAGCCGGCGTAACCAAGCAACACCGCCAAACACAACCTCACGTGCATATGCCAGAGCACGTCACAATATGCACGCGCACGCCAGAACACGGTACACCGCGCTTGCGCGTGAGCGGACGTTACACTGCGCTCGCGTGCCAGAGGATGGTACTCTGGCACGCGAGCTCCAGAGTAAGGTCTACAACGCGCAGGCGCGCAAGCGCGCCAGAAGATGGTAAAATGTGCACGCGTGCCACCCCACGTTACACTGCGCACTGGCGCCAGAGGATGGTACACTGGCACGGGAGCTCCAGAGGACAGTATATATCGTGCACCTGTGCCAGCGAGCGCCGGAAGATCTTAAAGTGCGCATGCGCGCAACCGGCCTTTATGCTAGGAACGCGTGCCAGAGGACAGTACACTGGGCACCCCCGCGCTAGTGGACCTTACGCCGCGCACGCGTGTGCCATACACTGCAAACGCGCACAGAGGCCTCCCGGTCAATGGGACCTAAAGCGCATGTGGGAGGCCCAACCCATCCACTGCAGATTAGGGCCTCTGTGAATTTCCAAAGAGGTCCTGGAGCACTCTTAGTTCTTACTGCTTGTTAATCTCCGCCAGTTTCTCATTACCCAATCCAGGAAGAAGATACAACTTCGCAGTACCAAAAAACTGTTTTATTGAAATATAATTCATATATAATTCACTTGTTTAAAGTGCACAGTTCAATAATTTTAGAATATTAAGAGAATTGTGCAACTAACTGCACAATCAACATTAAGACATTTTCATTACCCCAAAAAGAACTCCATACCCACTGACAGTTACTCTCCATTTCCTTCCAACCCTTTGGCTCTGGGAAACTACGAACCTATTTTCTGTCTTCATAGATTTGCCAAATGCAATCATAGGGGCACGTAGGTTGTTCAGTCAATTAAGCATCCATCTTCAGCTCGGGTCACGATCTCATCGTTTGTGACTTTGAGCTCCTCATCAGGCTCTATGCTGTCAGCATGGCGCCCACTTCAGAGTCTCTCTCCCTCCTTCCTCTGTGCCTGCCCTGCTCACTCTGTATATTCTTAGGGCTGCTGCAACAAATTATTACAAACAACACAAACTTGGTGGCTTAAGAAAAGAAAATTATTCTCACAGTTCTGGAGGCCAGCATTTTGAAATCATAGTGTCAGCAAGGCCACTTTGTATAAAACATCTAGTATAGAATCCTTCCTTGCTTCTTTCCGTTTCTGATGGGGGGCATCAGTCCAACCTCTACCTGTCTTCACATGATAGTCTCCTCTTTTCCCTGTCTTTCCTCTGTGTCTCTTATAAGGATATGTCACTGAATGTAGAGTCAACCTGATTATCCAGGATGATCTCATCTCAAAATCCTTAAGTACATCTGCAAGGACCTTTTTTCCAAAGGTCACATTCACAGAGTCCAGGAGGACATGGACACATCTTTTGGGGGGGGGGGGGAGACACCTTTCAACCCACTACATCCATGTTGCAGCATTTATTAGAATTTTGTTCCTTCTTATGGCCAAATCACATTCGATTGTATGGCTATGCCGCATTTTGTTTATCCATTTTTCACTTGAACATGTAGGCCGTTTCCACTTTTTTGCTATTATGAACAATGTTGCTATGAGCATTTGTGTGGATGTCTGTTTTTATTTCTCTCCATATATAATATATACTTACAGAAGCGGATCTACTAATTTATAGATATGTTCTCTCCATATCTTTCAGAGTTCCTGTACCTGGAATTTTTTTCAAGGTCAAAACCACTTTGTGCTACGGAACACACATGCCCCATCTGCCACTCACAATGGTGTTGTTTTTGGCTGTAAGGCAGTCTCAAAACCGGTTTTCTCAGACCACTCCTGGCACCACTTGTGTTAGCTGAGTCCTCAAATAAGCAGATGCTCGGGTGGACTAGATGTGCAAAAGTCTTACTAGGGAAATCCCTACGAAGGAAACAGGGGAGTGTGGTGGTAAGGAGAGTTCCCAAAGATGTGCATCTCCAAATCATTGGAGCCTGTGAATGTTGATAGCATGGCAAGCAGGGATATGAAGTTTGCAGATGAAATTGTTTGCTAATCAGATGGTGCTTAAATGAAGAGATTACCCTGGGTTATCCAGGCCAGTCCAATGTAATCACAAGAGTCCTTTAAATGAGGAAGAGGGAGATGAAAGTGTCAGAATGGTGTGAGAAAGACTCGACGGGCCATTGCTTGATCTGAAGATGGAAGCGGCCATGAGCCTAGGAATCATCTAGTAGTTGGAAAAGACAAGAACACGGATTCTTCTCTAGAAGCTCCAGAAAGGAATGCAGCCTTGCCAATACCTTGGCTTTAGGGAAATTTTCACTCCTCTGACCTCCAGAATTCAAGGGCATTTTTCAGTGTCCTTAGGACTCGGGGACACTTGGAACACAGGGCTGTTAGGGCTGAGACCAAGTCTTAGCCCCATGGTATATGCAACATAGCACACATCTCTTAATCCCTTCTAAGATAATTGCTGCTTCCAAGAGCAGTTTATAGCTGGAGAACTTTTTCGCCATCTCTGCACCCCCTCTTGCCCTATTCCCTAGCTACCCAGAACAGACACCATCTGTAACTGAATTCCTTAGGCAGTGGGGAACATGTCTGATCTAAGCTGACAGCACAGAGAGTGCCTGGGATTCCATCTCTCCCTCTTTTTTTCGGCCACTCCCCTGTGCGCGCGCGCTCTCTCTCAAAATAAATAAATAAAATAAGCATTTAAAAAGTCTTTAAAGGAAACGCCTCATATTAGGAATGCAAGTTAAATTATCAGCTTGGTCCTCTGTTTTTCCCCCACACTTCTCCTCTCCAGAATCCATGCCACCTCCTGTGGGCCTGACCCCTACATTGTGAGTGGAAAGAGCAGGCTCAGCAATGTGACTATTTTAATCATTCCCACACGGGTCTTTCTTTCCTGTAAGGGAAAAGCACACACAGACTAGCACTATACTTATTTTCTCAAGACTACAGGTGATCACTCAATGGACTTATTTTCAACAAAAAAATGAGTGGGTATCTCTACCTCATTAAATTATTTTTTATTTGTCCCACAATCTGTGCTGATACCAAACACAGGACCTCTAAATTTCAAAAGGAGCTGGTGCCGAGAGAATTTCTATAGGCATTCCCTTTGGTGTCACATTCTTTTTTCAATGTAAGCAAATTGAGTAGCTCAGTCTGCAACCTGGGACTCAGGTGGGCTCTAAGAAGCCCACCGATGGGAAGGAGGTAGGCAAAAACTTAGCATTGCCCCTCAGAACCTTGCAAGTGGGGAAGTCAACATTAGGAGAATGTGGCATGACTGCTCCACTCTCTATTAGGTCCATCTCCTCTAATTCTTAAAATTAAGTCTGGAATTTCCCAGAACTACAAATAGATATATGAAACACTCACAAAACTGTCTCCTGAAGTCAAATTTTAAGAAAATTTCATTAAGAATAACAACTGTATGTAAGACATTTAATTTGGAGCATGAATGGTAGCAATTAGTTGATCCAAGTCAAAGCACATCTTGTATGAAATCAAACAGAGCACTTTAAAGACTTTCAGGCTAGAGGTCTTCTTCTTTGCGTTTGACAGGTCCTTCTGTGTGTCAGATATTTTATAAGCCTGGCACACAATCCTACCTTGCATTTTTTATCTTCTAAAAAGAAATCTGATGTTCCTCGGCACTACATTTCAGTCACTTAACAGGTATTCCCTTTACTCTTGTACTCACTAGAGTGGTTTCAGAAATGAAAATCACTTAGCGGCTCCGGGGTAGCTCAGTCGGCTGAGTGTCCGACTTCGACTCAGGTGTTGATCCTGCGGTCAGTGGGTTCAAGCCCCGTGTCAGGTCCTGTGCTGAGAGCCTGGAGGCTGGAACCTGTTTTGGGTCTGTGTCTCCGCCTCTCTCTCTGCCCCTCCCCTGCTCGTGCTCTGTCTCTCTCTCTCTCTCTCTCTCTCTCTCTCTCTCTCTCTCTCTCTCAAAAACAAATAAACTAAAAAAAAATTTTAATCACTTAATTGTCTCCATAGCATTATTTAACCTTTTAGGGAGAGTCTAATCCATCAATTCCAATGCTCTGCCTGACGGTGAAAGAAATAAGATACTTAACCTATGAAAGTCTATTACTCTTTCATTCACTGAAAATTTATTAGCTGACTACCTATAAAGTACTTCAGTGAATCCGAGAGATACCAACATGTTCAAGATTGATTCTTAGAACTCACCATCAGTGGGCAGGATATCAAGTGAGAAAAAACAAATTAGAGAACAGCTTATTGCCAAAGTACACATGTAATGCTCTGGAGAAACTGAGAAAACAGTTGGATATATAACTATAAAAGAAGAGCTGGAGAGAGAGGCTACGAAATCACCATACACAGATGGGAGAATATGGAGAGAAGCTATGAGGACCAAGGAAATAGCCTTAGAGTTTACCAATATGAAAGGGGGAGTAAACAAGAACCCCACAAGATAATTCTTGAATGTTAACTTAATCACAGAATGTTATCAACAGAGTAAGAGGGAAATAAGAGCTGTGACCAACCAAAAAGAGTCATCAGAAAGGTTTACTCTAGGGGCGCCTGGGTGGCTCAGTCGGTTGAGCCTCCGGCTTCGGCTCAGGTCAGATCTCACGTTCGTGGGTTCGAGCCCCGCGTCGGGCTCTGTGCTGGCAGCTGGCTCGGAGCCTGGAGCCTGCTTCCAGTTCTGTGTCTCCTTCTCTCTCTGCCCCTCCCCCTCTCATGCTCTGTCTCTCTCTGTATTGAGAATGAATAAAATATTAGAAAAAAAAAAGAAAGGTTTACTCTTGCCATATTAATTCAGCAATAAAATAATTTAAAAAATTCTACTAAATTCGTGGATTAGTTCTTTCAGTATCAACACTATTCATTTTGGGGTGCCTGGGTGGCTCAGTCAGTTGAGTGTCTGACTTTGACTTAAGTCATAATCTCATGGTCTTGAATTCAAGCCCTACATCAGGCTCATTGCTGTTAGCACAGAGCCCACTTCACATCCTCTGTCCTCCTCTCTCTGTCCCTCTCCCACTCATGGTCTCTCTATCACAAATAAACACACATTTTATTTTTTTTTAAGTAGTTTAATGTCAAATTGCTTTCCATATACCACCCAATGCTATTCCCAGCAGTGCCCCCCTCCATCACCACCACCTCTTTTCCACCTCCCCTCCCCCTTGAACCCTCGGTTCATTTCAGTATTCAGTAGTCTCTCAGGTTGTGCATCTCTCTCTCTCCCCAACTCTCTTTCCCTCTTCCCCTCCCCTTGGTCCTCCATTAGGTTTCTCTTGTTCTCCTGTTAGACCTATGAGTGCAAACATATTGTATCTGTCCTTGTCCACCTGACTTATTTCACTTAGCATGACACCCTTGAGGTCCATCCACCTTGCTACAAATGGCCATATTTCGTTCTTTCTCCTTGCCACGTAACACTCCATTGTGTATATATACCACATCTTCTTGATCCATTCATCAGGTGATGGAAATTAGGGTCTTTGCATGTTTTGGCTATTGTTGACAGTGCTGCTATGAACATTGGGGTCTATGTGCCCCTATGCATCAGCACTTCTGTATGCCTTGGATAAATCCCTAGCCGTGCTATTGCTGGGTCATAGGGGAGATCTATTGACAGTTTTTTGAGGAAACTCCACACAGTTTTCCAGAGCGGCTGCACCAGCTTACATTCCCACCAACAGTGTAGGAAGGTGCCCGTTTCTCCACATCCTCGCCAGCATCTATAGTCTCTTGATTTGTTCATTTTAGCCACTCTGACTGGTGTGAGGTGGTATCTCAGTGTGGTTTTGATTTGTGTTTCCCTGATGATGAGTGATGTTGAGCATCGTTTTATGTGTCTGTAGGCCATTTGGATGTCTTCTTTGGAGAAGTGTCTGTTCATATCTTCTGCCCATTTCTTCACTGGATTATTTGTTTTGTGATTGTGAAGTTTG
>NC_043709.1:83980292-83986326 GCF_006229205.1 Suricata suricatta
TCATTTTAGCCACTCTGACTGGTGTGAGGTGGTATCTCAGTGTGGTTTTGATTTGTGTTTCCCTGATGATGAGTGATGTTGAGCATCGTTTTATGTGTCTGTAGGCCATTTGGATGTCTTCTTTGGAGAAGTGTCTGTTCATATCTTCTGCCCATTTCTTCACTGGATTATTTGTTTTGTGATTGTGAAGTTTGGTGAGATCCTTGTAGATTTTGGATACTAGCCCTTTAGCTGATATGTCATTTGCAACTATGTTTTCCCATTCTGTCGGTTGCCTATTAGTATACTTGATTGTTTCCTTTGTAGTGCAGAAGCTTTTTATCTTGATGATGAGGTCCCAATAGTTCAGTTTTGCTTTCATTTCCCTTGCCTTTGGGGATGTGTTGAGTAGGAAATTGCTGCAGTTGAGGTCAAAGAGGTTGTTTCCTACTTTCTCCTCTAGGGTTTGGAAGGATTCCTGACTCACATTCAGGTCCTTCAGCCATTTTGAGTTTATTTTTGTGAATGGTGTAAGAAAATAGTCTAGTTTCATTCTTTTGCATGTGGCTGTCCAACTCACCCAGCACCACCTGCTAAAGAGGCAGTCTTTTTTCCATCAGATACTCTTTCCTGCTTTGTCAAAAATTAATTGGCCATACATGTGTGGGCCCAGTTCTGGGTTCTCTATTCTATTCCTTTGATCTATGTGTCTGTTTTTGTGCCAATACCGTACTGTCTTGATGAAGACAACTTTGTAGGAGAGGCTAAAGTCTGGAATTGTGATGCCTCCCATTTTGACTATTCAGGGTCTTTTGTGGTTCCATATGAATTTGAGGATAGCTTGTTGTAGCTTTGAGAAGACGCTGGTGCAATTTTGATGGAGATTGCATTGTATGTGTAGATTGCTTTGGGTAGTAATGACATGTTCACAATGTTTATTCTTCCGATCCATGAACAGGGAATGTTTTTCCATTTCTTGGTGTCTTCTTCAATCTCTTTCATAAGTTTTCTATAGTTTTCATCATATAGGTCCTTTACATCCTTGGTTAGGTTTACTCCTAGGTATTTTATAGTTTTTCGTGCAATTGTGAACGGGATCGGTTTCTTGATTTCTCTTTCTGCTGCTGCAGTATTGGTGTATAGGAATGAAACCGATTTCTGTACATTGATTTTGTACCCTGCAACTTTACTGAATTCATTGATCAGTTCTAGAAGGCTTCTGGTGGAGTCGATCGGGTGTTCCATGTAGAGTATCTAGTTACCTGTGGAAAGTGAAAGTTTGACTTCTTCTTTGCCAATTCTGATGTCTTGTATTTCCTTTTGTTGTCTGATTGGTGATGCTAGGACTTCCAGCACTATGTTAAACAACAGTGGTGCTGTTAGCACACAGCCCACTTCACATCATCTATGCTCTCCTGTGTCTCTTCCCCACTCATGGCCTCTCTATCAAAAATAAACACACATTGTAAAAGGAATTAATTTTCTATGGTTTCTTAAGTTTATTTATTTTGAGAGCCAGTGCACATGAGGAAGGGGCACAGAAATAGAGGGAGAGAGAGAGGATCCCAAGTAGTCTTCCAATGTGGGACTTGAACTCACCAAGTGTGAGATCATGATCTCACTTGAAGTTGGACCTGAACCAACAGAGCCACCCATGCACCCCAAAATAGAATTAATTTTGATAACAATGTGGAATAATAACAGAACTAAATTTATAGGAATTTTAAAGGGGAAGAATACTAACCTATAATAGAGTATAATAAAAATCATATACAACTACCAAGATAATATAAGTTTTTTTTCAAGTTCCAGGTGACGTATTCACATACTTATTTTATACACAATTGTGATAGAACAATTTCAGATTTTGAAAAATCATGAATGGAATTGTAGCAACAAAAATAGTGTTCAAACAAAAATCTTTTATCTTTTTAATTTTTTTTGTTTAGTAATCTCTATACCCAATGTGCGGAATGGACTCACCACCCTGAGATCAAGAGTCACACACTGTTCCGACCGAGCCAGCCAAGCGCCCCCAAAACCTTACAATATGTAATCACTATTTTGACTCATGAGATATAATCAGATGGCAACATCACCTCTAGCCAATATTCAGGTATTTATCCCCTAATCCAGGTTGAAAGGTCTTTCAAGTAATGAAAAGTCCATTGAGTTGTTCTAACTCCCAAAGCACTGAGACAGAATGGTATCCAACCAGCCCCATCAAACTATAAAATCACAGGTCAAGAGTTGATCTGCCAGGCCAGACTACAGGCGAACCACCTGCAGTAGGGGTAGAAAGCTGGAATGCTCCTTTTTTTCTTTCCTGCCTGATTCCGTCTGTCCTCTCGCAGCTGGTTAACTACACTTTGTCCTTGCCACTGTCAACTGTATGGGGTGGTTGACTTATCTGGCTAATACTTTGTAAGATGGTTTTGAGCCAGCTGGAGTGGGCAAGTATTTAAGGTTTTCCTTTTGTTAGTTTGTTTGTTTAGTAGCTGCACACCCAACGTTGGGCCCAAACTCATGACCCCTGAGATCAAGAGTGACATGTCTAGGAGTGCGTGGGTGGCTCAGTCAACTGAGCAACCAACTCTGGATTTCTGCTTAGGTTATGATCTCATGGTTTGCCGGATCAAACCCAGTGTAAGTGCTCTGCTGACAGCACGGAGAATTCCTGCTTGGAATCTCTCTCTCCAGCTCTCTCTGCCTCTCTCCCACTCACACATATGCATATACTCTCTCAAAATGAACAAACACTAAAAAAAAAGAAAAACAGGGTCACCTGTTCTACAGGCTGAACCAGCCCAGCACCCCGGCAGTTGTTTTAATGTTGACTTTCTCTCAGGGGCATTTCTGTACTCACAGCTGTTTTCACCTGCAACTCTCTTAACCTGAGGTAATGCAATCCATTCTTTTGGGATTTCTTTCTTCTTAGCTCTTAAAGAATCCAGAGATCCACTTTGGACTGTCCTCTTCTGAGGCCTCTTTGCACCTCTAAGCAACCCTTTTGCACAGTATCTAAAATAGATCCCCCACAATGGCTTACTCTCCTTCCCATGTGACAAACATCTGGTCTTTCATAAGCTCTCAAGCAGTTTCTGTCAAACCCAATGCTGAGAGTGCAGAACCGTCTCAACACATTAGAATTCTTCTCCCTTCATTAGCCAAAGCACCTTACCAGTCCTCTCAGGTTCCAGGTTTCCTGAGTATAGTCAAACACTTATATTTCCAGCACTGCAAGAGACTTACAGCCCTCCGAACTAGGTTTTATGAGAAATGAGTGCCTTCTCACCCTTCTCCTTTGGCAGCTTTGTAGTTAGCTTTTTCTTCTTTTTTCCTATTAAATGCATTCTCAAATGTATAACAGATTATCTATTCATTATATTATGATATGATCCAAAACTGAGAACAACATAGCATTTAGATAGAACTAAAGGAAATCTGTGGTCTACATGGGGTGAGGGATCCACATTCTTGCCAGAAGGAACTGAAATTCACTCGTGAAAAACTGGAGGCAGAAAAATTTGCATAGAAATAAAATCTGCAGTTTAAATGTATCAACTCTCCACATTCTTATGACCATGGATAGGTGTGTTTTTACAATCCAAGGATCAAGTCTACCTTCCACCAACATATTTTATTAAAATACCACATACCTACATTAAGAAATATAACCAGCTGGATTGAAATAACTCAGTATTTACTTTAAATTGAATATAAACAAATACAAATATGTAAAATAAAACATGTACCCATTACCAAAAGTAATCTACTTAATAGAGAGAGGGTACATGTCAAGCTGTGGTGATCTGATAGTGTTGAATTAATAGCTCTGGAAAGTTTACCAGTCCTCTCTAGGTCCATTCTTATTAAACGGCTTTGGTTGGAGGACGATTCAAAATAAGTGGGGGAGGTTCACTTTGAGTACAATGAAGTGAGGAGGTGGACAAATCATTCCCACTCTTTAAAAAAACCAACCATGCAGTTAAATAAAAAACATTAAAGCACTCTAGAACTAGCTAAAGACCTACAATAAAGTAAGAAGGGTTCATTCATGAAAACCACTGAAATTTGGGTAGAGCTGTGTGAGTCTGTGGTGCTGTGCTCACACTTCCCATGCCAGAACTTGCTGCCACTGTCAGAAGGGACTTGCTTGACCTGGTGCAGAGTGAGTCAAAGTGGTGACCTCTGTGCCAAGCACACAGAGTTTTCCAGACTGAGGGTGCAGTCCTGTCTAGGACAAACACGGTAAGAGTACGCAGGTATTCCACTGGACGTTCTGGGAGGTTGATAACTCCAGATTTAGAAAGGCATGCAGAGTAGAAACTGAAGATGGCTCAAGCCACCCACGAATCCATGGTTGCCAAGGCGTGCATATACACACAAAGGAGAAGCAAAAAGCCCATTAGAAAGAAACAAGCAGGGCAGATTTGAAAATGACCTAAATGTTGAATGGACTTGCAAGCCCACACAGATGCATCAGCAGAGTGGAAAACATGCATCATTGGGTCTGAATACAACTTCTGTCCAGTCTTTGGCTAAATGCTAAGCCCTGCAGGCACAGCAGCAACTCTTAGGAAGCAAGATTTAAAAATTTTTAAAGTGAACAGAGACATCAATGGTTGCACACTATAGTAGAGACAGACTTCATATATTTACTGGAGTCCAGTTACTCTTACTGAGTCAGAATCCATAATTGCTACATTATCTGAAATTCACCAAGATTACAAACAAACAAACAAACAAACAAAGAATGTGTGACCCTCACTCAGGAAGAAAAGCATTACATAGGAACGGCCTCCGTATTTCCAGATGGGAGATTTAGCAAAGATTTAAAAGCAGCTATATGAACATGTTCAAAGAACTAACAGAAGCCATGTTAAAGAATGAATAAAAACCATGATGAAAATAATGTAATGCATGAACAATCTCAATAAAAAGTTACAAAGTAAATGAAAGAATTGAATAGAAACTTGCAGCAGAAACATACAGTACCTGAAATGGAAAATTCAATTGATCTGAGATGGCAGAAGAATCAGTGCACTTAAGAATCAACAGAAATTATTCAATCTCAAGAAGACCAGGAGAAAAAACAATGAAGGAAACAAACAAAGCCTCAGAGACCAGATTAACATTAAGTGTGCCGACACACATGTAAGGAGAATCCCAGAAGGAAGACACAGAAAAGGACAGATAAGTATATTTGAAGAAATCATAGCCAAAAAAATGCTTGAATTTGGTGAAATCTATTCACCTACAGATCCTCGAAGCTCAATAAGTCCCAACTAGGAAAAACACAGGGAGATCCATACCTAAACATATCATCATAGTCAAAGTGGTAAACAACAAGGGAAAATCAAAACAAAACCTTGAAATTAGCAAGAGAAAGAAACCTATCACAAAAGGAGACCAAAGTTTCAATTAACATATGACATCTTACAAAAAATAATGGAAGCCAGGAGTCTGTGGGATAACATATTCAAAATGATGAAAGAAAAAGAATGTCAACCACATAGTCTGTACCCAGCAAAACTATCCCCCCACCAATAAACAAAGGCAAAATAATAAAACATTCTCAGAGAGTCTGAGTAAATAAAATTATATAAAGCACTAGTTACATCAGTGTACTTTGAGTTGCTGTAACATGCACAGATATAATATATGAAAATAACAGCACAGAGAAGAAAATGAGATCTACTGACACAAAGGGCCTACATTTTACCAGAATTAATATAGACTGAGAAGTTATGATGCACAAGGTCATCCCTAGATCAACTACTAAGACTTAACTCAAAAAAGGAAGAATAAAAGATCTCTTCAGATATGAGGAAAAACAGGAAACAAAAAGCACAATGGGAGGTGTGAAAACAACTCATTCCAATACTAACGATGAATTAACTAAACACTCCATTCAAATAACAGAGATTGTCAGACTGGATTATAAAAAAAGCAAGATAAAGGAACTGTATTTAGGGTATATATCTGTTACAATGCATAATAAGACAAACAACCCAAAAGTGATGGGGAGGGTGGTCTGAATGGACACTACTTC
>NC_043709.1:83986426-83996089 GCF_006229205.1 Suricata suricatta
TCCATTCAAATAACAGAGATTGTCAGACTGGATTATAAAAAAAGCAAGATAAAGGAACTGTATTTAGGGTATATATCTGTTACAATGCATAATAAGACAAACAACCCAAAAGTGATGGGGAGGGTGGTCTGAATGGACACTACTTCAAAGAAAATACACAAATGGCCAATAGAACAAAAGAGGATGCCCAATATCACTAGTGTGGGTAAGTGTAAATTAGATCCAGGAGTTAACATTTCATTCACACCAGAATGACTGTATCAAAAAGACAGACTATAAGAAGTACTGTAGAAGATGTAGAGAATAATGCAGATGTAGTTCTTCAGGATCTCAAAAACAGAAACAGAAACTTACCACATGACCTAGCAATTTCAATACTAGAAGTCTATCCAGAAAAATAAAAACATGCATCCACACAAAGACATGTGTACATACATACATATGTACACAGAAAGAGAAAGAAAGAAGGAAAAGGGAGAAAAGAGAGGGAGAAAGGGAGGTGGGCAATTAACAAACAGGATGGTGTATCTGGAATAAGTGTATATAGGAGGTCCTTTTATTATTTTGGTAACATTTATAGAAATTTGAATTTAGATAAAAACTTAAGATTACATAAAAAAGAGGCTAGGATATTGTACAGCAAACTCCCTCTACCAACTTCTTCAATGAAGACCATATACAGCTTAAAAGTTATTAGAACATTGTAGGTAATTTTAATAAAATCACATCAAGAATATAATTTGGCTGTAAAACCAAAACAATAGCCCTAAAAGAATTTTTCTATTGAGTTAAATAAAGTCATCTGTAAATCCTGTAACAACATGTTCATATTCACAAGATCTCAATGAAAAGCAAACACAACTTTCCATTTCTAACACAGGGTAATTCAAACTTCACTTTGAAGGCACTGAGATTTGAGGTGCATTTTTCTTTCCATACCAAGCATAATTATATAGTTATTCGGAACTTGAAGTGAGTTACTTTTTATTTAACAAGATACTGGCTGCTTTGAAAGAAATTTCATTCGTAAGAGTTATAAAGATTTTGGAAACAAAAAGACAATGGAAATGCAAGCTGCATTTCTAAACAGTTATAATCACTTAAATTCTGATTAGAGCTGTATGATTACAATTTTCTACTTTTTGACAGATAAGAACAAACACAGAACTATTTTATACATGGACAATCTAGAGCATAATTAAGTACATCTTAATAAAGTTTCCACTGACCTATATAGAAGTATGGTTCACAACAGCCAAATGACATTTCTTTTTCAGAGATAAATGGGACCATCTAAAAACCAAGACAACCCTTCGACAATCTTACACTGCCAAGTAAAAATACTTCCCGAGTGATAAAGGCACAATTTTTATTCACATCGAGTAGAGGAACCACCCATAAAATCATTACTTATTTTCAACTTAATAACTGACCTTGCTCAAACAAGCTGTTTTCAATCCCAATAGTTCTTTAGTTTCTTTAACATGTTTGCTATGGGTTGATAGTTTGCAATAGGTGTCATCAGGAGAATAACCAAAATTAGACTAAATGTGACAAAAGCCTGACAACGTGTTTCAGACCCTTGAGTGGTGATACTAAGTCAACAATGGGAGAAAAGCATTTCAAGAGGAGACTACTGAAATGCTACTTATAGATTCTTGCAGTAACCCAGCAATACATCCATTTTAAGAGTTACCATCTCACTTCCAATTTCTTTCCCTCAAGAACAATGGAGTCTCTTTGGCATCCAGAGTCTCATAGATTGTTAAAGCTTCTGCTAGATTCTTATGCTCCTTTGCATGAGTCTTCAAGATGTGATTTGCTTGTTCATACGAGTCCTGAAATGGAAAAGCAGGCAGAAAGGAGAAGCAAACACCATAGATAAGACACAAACATTCTATTCTTACCCTCAAAATTATCACATGGATAACAGGACTACGTAGACAAGGAATGACTTAAAGATATAAAAGTACAGACTGTACTTCCTTACTTTAAAAATAAGGTCTGTGAACAAAGAAATCACTTCTCCGTTCAATACCCATGTTCAAAAAAAAAAAAGGAAGGTTTTGTTCCTTTTGCTTGTGAGATTTCACCCATTTATACAGTCGAAATGGCCAGAAAAGATCAGCTTTTCTGTTCTTAGCCTTGGTAACAACTCACTGTCAGTCTGTGACCACTGTGACACTGTTAAATGAACTCACCAACACCAAGAAGCACAGGTCATAGAAACATAACACAATGATTGCAAATACACATCAAAAGACATTCTGAATGGCACTCTTGTGTTAAGTGAAATAATCAAACTCAAGAAAAGTGTAAAGTCTTATAAATTATCATGGATTATTAGAACTACTAATCAAGGATGAATGAGTAGTAACTTTAACACCGTGGCTGGAATGAAACTCTTACATTGTAACATGGAAGACTATTAGGTCTTTATCCTTTTAAGATTCATATACATTTGAACCTGAAACGTTACTACGTAGTAATCATTTCCCTTCATAACAATGTGCCATCTAGTTGAACGTGCCTTCCTAATATTACTGTTTCAGAAACAGAATCCAATTTTTATTATTGTTTCCTAACATTTCAGAAATGTATTAGAGCAGAAAAGGAGTATTTCCAATGCTCTCGGAATATTAGAGAATAATTTACACAAATTAATATAAGTAATAAAAGAAGGAGAATGAAGTTTCTGGGAAGGCAGAGAAACTTTCTCTTCGGAAACACCTAAACTTTCCCATTATATACACTTTTCATATACTTAGCTTCCTTAAAGCATTTCTTCTACCCTCTTGAGTTACTCAAAACCTGGCCCCCCTAGAGGTGCCTGGAAGGCTCAGTCGGTGAAGCATCCCACTTGGGCTCAGGTCACAATCTCGTGGTTTGTGAGCCCGAACCCCACCTCGGGCTCTGGGCTGACAGCTCAGAGCCTGGATCCTGCTTCAGATTCTGTGTCTCCGTCTCTCTCTGCCCCTCCCTAGATGATGCTCTGTCTCTCTCTGTCTCAAAAATAAACATTTAAATAATTTTTTTAATAAACCATGGCCTTCCTGGGGAGACTCCTAAGCCCTCAAGTGACAGTTATTAATTCACTCTTATCCCAGACAGTTCAGGGTAAAGAACTGAGCTCTTTGTTCCCTTCACCGTTGCCAGACCATTCCATAAAGCAAGATTCCTTTCAAGTTTACACCATCTGACTATAAGGCCCTCTTCAATAGCCTTCGCTTTGCTATCTCCTACCGTCATTACAGTTCTCATTCATCAGACTCCTGGCATTTAGCTCAGTCTTTCCCATTCCAAAATCTGCCTTCATGCATATCCAAATGGAATGCACATACCCAACCTCTGCACTAAGCACCAGACCCATGTATCTCACACAACTTGAAATCCTCACAGAGACAGTTCAAGTTCTACATGTTTAAAACTGAGCTTGTGATCTAAACACTTCCCCTATGCGAGGCCATCGTCAGTGTTTTCTCAGTATACAGTACATACAACTATACAGCTCCAGGACACTGAAATAAAAAAGACATTTGTTTTCAAAGAACTTTGTTCTTCATTCTCAGCACAGGCGCACAGTTTGCACAAAGCAAATAATATTTGTGGAATAAAGTATATATCAGAAGGATACACCAATAAAGACTCAAGTAATACCCCGATTCTAACAACAGTATGGTTTTACACCTCAAGTACAATATTTATAATTATTGATACAAACCAGAGTAAAATAAAGGTTCACTCCATAACCAGAGGCTCCCAAGCAACATATTAAAATCATAGTCGCAATGGTGCACTTATTATCTTGATTATATCTAGTGACATTTCTAAAGAATAGAGGACAACCAATATCACAAGGAAGTACCTTACGATTTAGTTATGACTAGACAGATACATAAGCATAGGAACATATGACTATTACCCTTAGAAGGAATCCAATTTTGGTTCAATAGCAGATTGAGTTTCTGGACTCCGTTTCCCTGCATCACTGTAGCTCATGACTCCAAGCTAAAACAAATAAGAAAGAAATTGTACAGAAAAACCCTAAATCACTAATAAATGTAACAGAGGAAGTACTATTCCGATACTTAAGGAAACGATATGGGGAAATGAAGAAATTCTATCTCAAAACACCTGGAAGGCAAAAATTTTCTTGATCCTTCTGAAAGTATAAGACTACAATTAAAAGTATGAGCAAGAGAAGAAATTAAAACTCTAAGTAGGATTCTGAGCACCTTCTTGAAAAACCTTCCCAGATATTCCAAATCTAGAAATCCACAATGCAGTGTATTAGAAGTCCTTCATGAAGCCACAGTGATAAAGTAGGAAAGTGAAACATGTGAAAAGAGTAAAGTGAGGACGCTCTGCAAGGAGGTATTTTATGTCCTATGAACAGAAATAGAAGAACTTGTCATCTGCTCAGCTCATGAGATACTCCCTGTTACTGCCCAAGCAGCCAGAGTGGAAGGAGACACTAAATTTTATCACTCAGAAAACAACATTTAGTTTAGAATAAGCTGTGACAAATCTACTTGGAATGAGACAAGGGAAAAGTAAATGTTATCAATTTATAATGAGACAGGTGGCAAATCATCACTTGAACCATGGGGAAAAATTAAAATTAGCTATCATGGGGCGCCTGGGTGGCTCAGTAGGTTAGGCATCGGACTTCGGCTCAGGTCATGATCTCACAGTTCATGAGTTCAAGCCCCACATCAGGAGCTGTGCTGACAGCTCAGGCTCTGGAGCCTGCTTCAGATTCTCCTTCTTTCTCTCTCTCTCTCTCTCTCTCTCTCTCTCTCTCTCTCTCTGCCTCTCCCCCACTCACACTCTATCTCTAAACATTAAAAAAGTTTTAAGTAGCTATTATCTTTTCACTCGTTCCATATTTGGTAACCATCTGCTTTGCTACTTTAGTTGCATTATCAAAATCACTGGAAGCCCCTAAAATTTAAAAATATACAAAAAACTCAATGTTTCAAAATATCTTTAAATCAGCAATCATAATCTGAACTAAAACCATGCTTTACAGCCAACCTGTAGTGATACGGTCAGGTCCAAATACAAGCTGCTCAGCCACTCTTCCGCCCATCCTAACATCCATCTGGGCAAGCAGCTGGGCTCCAGTGTCATTGCACTTGTCATTCTTAGGCAACAGGGACACCTACATACACTTTAGATACAGTTTGAAATACTAATATGAATCAGCACACTTATCATCTGGCTCCCACTCTTGTACTGAAAATCATGATGCTGACAGCTCTAAGACATTGAGTACAGATGGTTGTCGGGTGACTGATGACAAAACTGGCAATACACAAACTAAGAAAAATGATTATAAAGCAAAGGCTTATTTTATATGTGAGACATATAATGCTGCAAATGGGCAAACTTATCCCCAGGTACACAGAAGTGCATAAAATGTGTATCATCCCAAGGCATGGGAATGAGAGCTGTATGCAATGAGAAAAATTTAGAAACTCTCTCGAACAACCAACACAGTTTCTCTGTGGAGGCAAAAGAGCAATTACTGATTTAAGAATGATCCTTTGTGGTCGTCTGTCCCATATTTAGATTTCATAATGTAAATATATACTATCTGAAATATTAATATTCTTTATAGGCAGGTAAATTTCACAAGTCTCTGATTTCACGAAGGTTCAGAATGTTTCAGAAGAAATTGAGGGATCAGTTGAATTTTCTCTTAAATAAGTTCATCAACAATTTCCTCCATCAGCTTTTGGAGAGTGCTATTTGAAAGAAAAAGAAAAAAAAATACAAGATGCTTACGTGTCCAAGCGTTGTTAGGCCTCATGGCATGATTGTAGCTTGACAGCATGGCCAGATTCATGATATGCTGGGAGGGTTTTGTTTTTGGTATCAATTTCCACACTCCTGCATTCAGGCCCTAAGGATAAAAATTGAATTGAACAAAATTATTCCATTAGGAAGGTAAAACCAGATGAATAAAACCCATTTACCTTTAAGTAATCCTTAGCCTAACATGACTTAATATAACTAATTAGTATTTTAAACAACGTGCCAAGTGACAAACAAAATTGTAAGAGCTATGACCTTAATCCTAACTATCAACAAAGGACGTTTAATTCTAGAAAATAAATTAAGTTTTTTTAACGTTTATATATTTTTGAGAGACAGAGAGACAGAGCCTGAGCAGGGGAGGGGCACAGAGGCAGAGGGAGACACAGAAACCGAAGCAGGTTCCAGGCTCGGAGCTGCGAGCAGAGAGCCTGACACAGGGCTTGAACTCATGAACCACGGGATCATGACCTGAGCTGAAGTTGGCTGCTAAACCGACTGAGCCATCCACACGCCTAATAAATTTAATTTTTAACAGGAATGTCCTAACATGTTTTGAAGTCAATCAAGATTTAAAAGCAAATACTGAAAATTCCTAAAATTACTCTCTTCTTAAAGTTTATTCATTATGAGAGAGAGAGAGAGAGAGCGCGCAGGTACATGCGAGCAGGGGAGGGGCAGAGAGAGAGAGAGAGAGAGCGCAGGTACATGCGAGCAGGGGAGGGGCAGAGAGAGAGAGAGAGAGAGAGAGAGAGAGAGAGAGAGAGAATCCCACGCAGTTTCCATGCTCTCAGTGGAGAGCCCAATGTAGGGCTTCTCACAAACCATGAGAACATGACTTGAAACGAAATCAAGAGTTGGATGCCTAAACAACTGAGCCACGTAGGTACCCCAGTTAAATTATTCTTTTTTCAGCAATATCTGATAAGAAGAAACACATGATATCCTGGCCACCCAACAGTATAATCATATAAACTATATTTGTTCTCTAAGAGGCCCAATTCTATGCCTGTTTCTGAGTATATACTTTCTTGCTGCTGTACCTTTCTTTTTTTATAACCTCTTTCTCAAAAAGTCTTCATTCTCTAACATAATGAACAATGTAAGACACACAGAGAGAGAGAACCTACCCATTAGAATTTGATCTTTGCAAAATCCTTGCACCTTCATGGTAACCATTTCCTTCACATCAACAGCTGCTTTTAATGCAGCCTGGTTCTCAAGATTCTCCAACTCTGCTCCTGAAAAGCCAACGGTACCTCGAGCTATAACTTCAGGATCAACAGCTACAAGAACAGAAGACAACATTAAAATTTCAAAACACCTTTTCACAAACAACTCACACTCCAGAAGAAAAATGCATGGTCCTGAACTAGAACTTAAAATATGGATCTCACGACAACTACAAAATAAACTCACTTTACTAAATTCTAGGAAAAAAAGCCAAAACTGCTATTAAATATACCATTAATATTGCCAAGGGGACAAATCACAAAATTCTTAAATCTAAATAACTTTGTGAAAAACAAAGAAATGTAGAGACTCCAGACATAATTTATAAACCTTCAAATTATGACCAACATTATTATTACCCTAACCACAAACTGATAAAGTACACCACAGACAATATTTTATTTTCTGAATTTCATCTTCAAATATTTTATACATATTTAGTATTATATGCGCACTTGTAAAAGCCCCCTTTTTATAGGAAACCTATTTAGTTTAACAAATTATTTTACCTATCTTTGAAAATACCACCGTTTAATAGCCATGTTTATTATTTGAGTCCATAATATTTTCATGTGTTTTTAGTTTGCCTTTTTTAGCCCCAAAGTGATTTCCTATGTTCATTCATCTTAAAAGCATTTATACATACATTTATCTTCAAGTATTATTGAACATTTTCAAGAAAACTTCCTTTAGATTCTGGATTCAAATGATGGAATCTCTTGCATATACAATAAATCATAAATCAACTTTAAAAAGGACCTATAAATGGAGACAAAAAAGGACACATGAACACATTGTTCTTTGAGACATGTACTGAATAAGAAACACAAGCAGTGTGGAATGAAATATTACCAGTTTTCTAGGGATAATAATAAAGTTTGTGTTAATGGAATTAGACTTACACCCATCAAACTTTATTTTGTTGAGACACCATTTGGAAATTTCTGTTCGACCTTTCACATCCAGTCTTGGAACTATAACTTGCATGTCAAAAGGACCAGGACGTATTAAGGCACTAAATGGAGAATATAAAAAGAAAATATAAATTAATAATGTGACTGGGATGAAGGTCCAGTTAAATGTGACTGACAACTGAAGACAAGATGGAAGGAGAATGGCAACTGAAGTTAGACTGGATTTTGGAAGTTTTCATTTTAATTGTACTGTAGTTAATATACAGGGTTATATTAGTTTCAGATGTCCAATATAGTGATTCAACAATTCCATATTACCCAGTGCTCATCACGACAAGAGTACTCCTTAATCCCCATCACCTATTTCACCTTAGGTTGGAGTTCTGAACAAAAATATTGATGGCTCAAGGGACACCGGGGTGGTTCAGTTGGTTAAGCCTCTGAATTTGGCTCAGGTCATGATCTCACACTTTGTGGGTTCCAGCTCTGCATTGGCTGGTGCTGACAGCTCAGAGCCTGGAGCCTGCTTCAGATTGTGTCTCCCTCTCTTTCTGCCCCTCCCTTACTCACACTATGTCTCTCTCTCTCTCTCTCTCTCTCTCTCTCTCTCTCTCGCTCTCTCTCGCTCTCGCTCTTGCTCTCTCTAAAATACACATACAAAGGTTGTTAAATAAATAAACAAACAAACAAACAGGGACCCCTGAAGGGCTAAGTCGGTGGAGCATCCACCTTCGGCTCCAGTCATAGTCTCAGGGTTTGTGGGTTCAGGCCCGCTTCGTGCTCTGTGCTGACAACTCAAGAGTCTGGATCCTGCTTCAGATTCTGTGTCTCCCTCTCTTTCTGCCCCATCCTCACTAATACTCTCTCTCTCTCTCTCTCAAAAATAAACAAACAACAAAGAAAGCTTTAAAGTAAACAAGTAAAATAATAAAAAACTATTAAAGATATGCCTCAAAGAACAGTTTCAACAACCAGAAGGCAGAACGAAGTTTGGTATAGATAGATAGCACACAACCCTCAAACAAAAACATGCAAGTCAGTCAACCAGGGAATCAGGTCATGAACTCCCAGTTCATGGGTTTGAGTCCCATGAGGGGCTCTGCACTGATGGTTCAGAGCCAGAGGAGCCTGTTTTGGATTGTGTGTCTCCCTTTCTTTCTCTGCCCCTCCAATACTCCCCCACCTCTTTTTCTCAAAAAGAAATAAAGTTAAGAAAACATGAGTCACTAGGGTGCCTAAGAGGCTCAGTCCATTGAACATATTATTATTGATTTCAGCTCAAGTAATGAGCTCACAGTTGAGTTCCAGTCCCATGCTGGGATCTGAGCTGACAGTGCTGAGCCTGCTTGGGGTTCTCTCTCTCCCTCTGCCTCTGCACCTTCTCTCTCTCTCTCTCAAAAATATTAACTAAACATATTAAAAAAGAAAATAAGAGTAACTTCTATGTTAAAAACAACAAAAATGTAAAACTGTAAGTTTTATTTTACAAAGGCTCATCACCCCCAAAATTTTGTGACATGAAGTTTGTCAAAAGATTCTTTTAACAGCTCTACTGAGATATAATTAGCATATCACAGAACTCAACGTAGATAATCCAGTGGTTTGTAATATACTCAGAGTTGTACAGCTATCAACAATCTAATTTGAGTTATTAAATAATAAATTAGTAAATAATAAATATATTTATTCCTCTCCC
>NC_043709.1:83996189-84005080 GCF_006229205.1 Suricata suricatta
CACCCCCAAAATTTTGTGACATGAAGTTTGTCAAAAGATTCTTTTAACAGCTCTACTGAGATATAATTAGCATATCACAGAACTCAACGTAGATAATCCAGTGGTTTGTAATATACTCAGAGTTGTACAGCTATCAACAATCTAATTTGAGTTATTAAATAATAAATTAGTAAATAATAAATATATTTATTCCTCTCCCCTAAAAGAAACCCCACAGCCACCAACAGTCACTCCCCATTCTTCCCACCCTCTGGCACCAACCACTATTTTACTCTCCGTTGCTATGGATTTGTGGATTTGGGACATCCTACAAATGCAATCATATGTGATGTTTTGTGATGGGCTTCCTTCCCTTTTAAAGTTCATCCCTGTTCTAGTATGATCACTACTTATCAAAAGAAGTCTTTTAATCCTTACTTATCTAATGCCTCTGGGAAGTTTGTGGCTCCTATGATGACAACGCCTTCATTGGGCTTAAAAGTATCAAAAAAGAAAAAAGTACCTTTTCATTGAAAATTAAAACAGTATACATGTAGAAATGCTCGATACAAAATGGTTTGTCATTAATTTTAGTAACAGTAAAGAAAAGGGGTGGATCTTTCTTATACCCAAGGTGATAAAATATCTCTTATTATTTTTTGAAAAAAAAAAAAAAGAACAATGTTATCAGGCCAGAATCCTTCAATATAACTGCAAACATATCACAAAGTCATCTTTGATGACAGATCTTCTCAATACGTGTTCTACTGACAGAAAAGGCTTGGGTACTTGACTACTTTGGGAAGAATTATTCTCAAGTTTTCCAATTCAGATGATGTGCTCCTAGATTTCCTTTTTGGTTTCAAACTGCCTGATATGGTTTTAAGAAGTTTTTGATTCTTCCAAAGCAACCCCACCTCTTTCTTTTTATATTATAAAAACTGATACAAATGTTTAATCTACAACAACATTAAAAGCCAGTCACAAATTGTGCAGAAACCAGTATACAATCCCTTTACATCGCCAAAGAGACTACTATTATCAGTTCTTTCCTGGCAGACTACAATTAATGAAGAAGGTGTAGAGGTCGTCAATTAAGATAAGTTGATACATCAATTACCCCATTAGTAATGGAAACAACACCATACAGAGAATGCAGCTTGTCTTGATGTCTTGCACTAGGGACTACTCTGTTGTCTACATGTTTTCCAATTTCTCCAATGTTATCAAGTATATCTCCCTAATCCAAAGACAGAGGAAGATTCAATTACCCATCCACATCTGCAAGGAGTTGATTTATAGTCTGCCTTGAATATGGATGCACTAGAGACTCGATTTGCTTTCCACCAAAAGAATCTGATTCATCAATAAATAGAACACAGGGACATTTGCTTTTGCTTCCGCTAGGAAAACAGAAAAGATTCAAATAAGTTTAATGAAATCAATACTGTTTGATCCAAATCCTATAAATATGATAAACATGAAAAACCTGTAAGATTGTCAAAAGCCAACAAAAAATATTATTTGGGGGAAACAACACAAAAAGAGGTCTCTTTCTATCTTTCAAACTGACTTAAGGACAGTTAGCCTCCAAAAAGTGCATCATACAGAATAATATACAATAAAAACAACTGAGCGCAGGAAGGGGGCGGGGGAGACCCGTCCCGTGCCGACCACAGTCATGACCTCCAATGTGGGAAACCTGCCCCTCCCCACATATTTGCCAGGTGTATAAGGAGGTAACCACGCTGACTGCTGACCCGCCTGATGGCATCAAGGTCTTTCCCAACCAGGAGGACCTCACTGACGTGCAGGTCACCATCGAGGGCCCTGAGGGGACCCCTTAAGGCTGAGGCCTGTTCCGCATGAAGCTCCTGCTGGGGAAGGACTTTCCAGTCTCCGGGCCCAAGGGCTATTTCCAGACCAAGATTTTCCACCCCAACGTGGGCGCCAACAGGGAGATCTGCGTCAACGTGCTCAAGAGGGATTAGACAGCACAGCTGGGCATCCAGCAGGTGCTGCTGACCATGGAGTGCCTGCTGGCCCCACAAACCCCAGTCTGCCCTCAAGGAGGAGGCTGGCCGCCTGCTCCTGGAGAGCTACGAGGAGTGCTCCCCCCACGCCACCTGCTACGGAGATCCGCGGGGGCGCCGAGGCCGCCCGGGCCCCCTCAGCCGACCCCCTCGCCCCCGGGGGCCCTGGAGGAGCTGAAGGCGCCATGGCCAAGAAGCCCGCTGGAGAGCAGGAAAAGAAGCTGGCTGCCAAGAAGAAGACTGACAAAAAGCTGGCGCTGAGGCGGCTGCAGTGGGCTCTTCCCCCAGCCCTTTCCCCTGACCCCCCAACTGTGCCACTAAGTTATTTAAATTATGGCTGGGGTGGGGGAGGGGGTGGGGGTACCGGGACCTGGATTTGTTTTCCTAAATAAAGTTGGAAAAGCAAAAACAAAAACAAAAACAAAAATAAACAACTAAGTATTCGTTCTTCCAACTGTACGAACCATATACAATCAGATCTGAGGCTAATTATTCCTTAATTACACACTATCAAATTAACGAATAAAATGAATAGGACAACAACAAAAACCCAGCTTTATAGCACCCCGCAACCTCATCAAACACTCTTCCTAGCTCTTCTATTTGGGGGAAAAGCACAGTTCTGTTATAGCTCACACATTAAATTACCTAAAACCAGAACCCCACAATGGCTAAGTCAGCTATGCATCATAATCACACAGCAAAGAAAGGGTTAAGAATCCCTCTAAAAGTCAGAAAATTTGGTAATGTATGAAAGATAATCCTAAAATATACAAAGTAGATTTCTTATGTGGCTGGCTCCCACACCCACAAACATCTCATCAAATTCTGATCTAGAAGCATAATAAAAAGGAACATCAACTTCTCCAGCCACTCCAGCAAGAAGTGTCTTCCCTTTCCCTGGTGGTCCAACTAAATGAATTCCTAAAAGAAGCAATAAATGAGAATGATTCAAATTAAAAATAAAAACAAACCCTGATGTGAGCCTATAAAACAACTAGTTAATCATTAATTTATAGTTTGTGGTTGAAGACACATGACCGGTGTTCTGAAACAAAGCAGAACAAGTCTCTAATAATGATTCACTTCAGGATCTTCTCCAAAACTAATCTCCTTCTATCATTTAATTATTTGTATTTCAGTCATAGACAAGACAGAATCTTGAGAGAAAGGAATAGAAACGTATTTATCACTAAAATAAAATTCACATCAAAACAGGTTCAGAGATTGAACAACCAAATGGAATGCATGAACCCTTGGCTTGATGATCTTCCATAAAAAACATACTTAAGAAATTCTGGAGACATTTGATGAAAATTTGAAAAACACCTAGAGTACAAGATACTAAGGAAATACTATGTAGGTTTGATCTGGTAAGATCAATTCTCTTTATTTAGGGTAATGTGCTTAGTCTCAGGTGATGCTTAACAAAGTATTTAGTGGTAAAGTAGTTAATCTCTACAGCTTTGTAACTTTTCCATATGTTTTTCCTATGAAAGATGGGTAACAGAATTCTTTGGTTTCCATAACTTTTCATTTTTCAGACTACACTTAAAAAGGCAACAAAACTATAGTAATGCTATATTTTAACACAAAACACTCTTTTTTAAAGGAAACCTGAAAAATACTCTTCAGACGACCCCTTGTGTTGCCACGTTATTTTTATCCTAACTCATCACAGCATAATTTCTATAGAATATATTTTGGTACCTGAGAATTTTCCCACAATTTTATACAATATCCCCTGTGCCTGGAGACAAAAGTATAACTATTTTACGGTTTTAAACATGATCCTTATGACGGCACAATATTGACTTAATAAATGAACCCTAAATTAGCAGGCTCATGGAAACAGTTTTAGATACTTCCAAACATTCTCAGTAGAGACAGTGCACAGCACAAAACCCAATGGAAATAGGAGTGTCCCCTTTAACACACCAATTCCATTTCTAGAATTGGAATCTGGAATAAAGAATAAATAATACATGAGTAAAGTTTGGATGGATTCTAAAGAGGTTATTAGGCGTGTGAGCAAAGCCTTGAGCTATTAACACGATCACCACAGCACTGACTTTGTTATTTTAATTAAATGTTTTTATTTCAGTGTAGCTGACACACAGTTCCATTAGTCTCAGGTATATAACACAGTGGTCTGACAAGTTTATACATTATGCTATGCTCACCACAAGTGTACTTGCCATCTGTCAGCATGCAACACTAGTACGGTATCAGTGACTATATTTCCTATGCTGGGCCTTGTATTCCTCTGACTTATTTATCCTATAGCTGGAAGCTTGTCTCCCCTGTCCCCTTCACCCACTATGCGTAGCCCTCACTGTGCTAATTTTAACAGCAAAACACTGAAAACATTTAAAAGTTCAATATAAGTGATTAAAGTATAGTACAATTGTATTGTACCAGGACACCATAAAGTCCTTATGATTTTTACCAATTCTAGTATATGCTTTTTCCCTCACACCAGCAAGCAATTCTCCAACACCAGCTGGGGGTCCTACAATTCAACTCAATTCTGACATGAACTACCTGGACAAAGCATCCAATACCTTCAGTTAAGGACTTGGCCCCCAAAGACTGCCTCTATCACCACCCCTTCCCATGTCAACTGCACAACCAGGTTGTGACCTAGGCTTCTGACCAACAGGCTATCCATAGGAGGTTCCAATGACTCCTTCCTTGGATTCGATTAGTTTGCCAAAAGGGCTCACAGAACTCAGAGAAACAACACCGTTCTTCCTAGATTACTGGTTTCTTATAAAAGGATATAACTCAGGAACAGTCAGTCAGATGGAAGAGATGTACAGGGCGAGGAAAAGGACAAGGATCGTCGAGTCTCCATGCCCTCTCTTCAAATGCCACTCTTCCCACATCTCCACATTAGCAACCTGGAAGCTCTCTGAACCCAACCCTTTCAGGGTTCTATGGAGGCCTCATTCGACAAGCATGATGGGTTCAACCTCCAGCCACTCTCCCTTTCCAAGTAGTCACGAGGGTGAGACTCAAAGTTTCAGCCATGTAATCACATGGTTGATTCTACTGACAACCAGCTCCTAACCTTAGGTAGGTTCTAAAAGTTACCTCACAATGCTGCTCTCGACATGATGAAATTGGAAGGAATGGCATTAAGACTAAATATATATTTCTTATTATAAATCACAACAGTCATTAAAAATCATTAACTGTGAGAAAACATCAGAGAGGAACATTCTACAATACTGTAATGTGTACTATTTTAAGGTCATAAAAGATCCATATCCACCCCTGCAATAAAAGGCTGAGGAATTGTTTCAGATAAAAGAAAAACCTAAATGTTATGTGTAAACCTGGATCGGGTCCCAGCTGGGGTTGGCGAGGGGGATGGGAGGACTTTGCCACGAAGGATAACTAGTTAGAAAAATGCTGAAATCTGAATATAATTGTGAATTTTATAATAGTTTTGGAAGAAAGTTAAACTTCCTGATGTTTAGAACTATATTGGAGTCATGTAATAGAATATCCTTATTTTTAAAGAAATACATATTAGGTATTTGGGGCTAAAGGAGCACGATATCTATCCTTTACTCTCAAGTAACTTAAAAAAATACATTGAGGTGAAGAAAGTGAATGAGCAAATGGGACAAAGTGTTAACAATTGTTGGTTCTGATTAATAAGAGTACAGAGAGTTCTCTGTACTGTTCTCACAACTTAAGGTTGAAATGATAACAAAACTCAAAGACCCCTTCCTCCCAAAACAGTTATGAAATGTCATGTTTAGAATGAAGACTTATTTCTAAAATAGCAATTACGAACTAATCTTTAGGCTTTTAAAACTGATAACAATTAAATTAGCAATGGATTACTGTATTTTTTATGTTAAGTCATGGTAAAGGGAAGATAGCTTATCTTTTGGAAGTTCATCTCCAAGCACAGGACATTTGTGTGGATTTTTCAAGAATTCAACCACCTCCGGTAATTGTTGTTTAGCTTCCTCCACCTAAAGTGACACAATTTACCGAAGAATTCTAAATAATGGATTATCAAGGCTGCCTCTTTGAAAATACTAAATTTTACTAGAAACGAACTTGGCTTTCTCTTGGTTTCAGTGAAAGTAATACAGAAGGAGGCCCAGTTATAAATGCAAACACAAAGAGGTTTTCACCTCTTTTTGCCTAACATGCAGCCTCCTTTTTTTTTTTTTTAATTTATTTTGAGAGAGAGTGCATGTGTGAGCATGGGGAGGGGCAGAGAGAGAGGAGAGGGAGAATCCCAAGCAGGTTCAGCCTGTCAGCACAGGCCCAACATGGGGCTCAATGCCACCAACGGAGAGATTATGACTTGAGTCAAAGTCAGGAGTCAGACGCTTACACAACTAAGCCAACCAGGCACCCCCGCCCCACTATGCAGCTCCTTACACATCCCAACAAAAGCATTTTCAGCTTCCTACAGTTTCAAGAAATAGTGCTCCCTCCAGTTAACAAGGACTTATATTCAAAATCGACCTAAATGTGTCAGTGGCATTTGACGTATACAGAAAGGCTCACCTACCAAGTTGCAAATCCAGAACTTTTGACCTGGTTATAAGCTTCCAGGGCAAACTATGTAACAGAATATAACAGCAATGACAAGGGAGTCTGTGTTGAAGTTTTAACATTGATTTATGATTCATGATGTGATTGTTTTCAGTACAAGGTATTAGTACTAGATTACAAATGATTTAGTTCGTAACAAATGACTAAAATTAAGTTATAGTGTACGGATATTGTTTTGTAAATGGTTGTGGCTAAAAAGTTTAGAATATTTACTCCACAAAATATAAAAAATCATGTAAGAATTGAGATCCCTAACAAGAGTAAAGGCCAATCTGGTCAACAAAGATGTCAAGTAGAACATTAGCTCAACTTTAAAAAGACTCCGATATAAGATAAGAAAGCTGCCTATCAGAAATCAGTTAGCACACAACCAGAAGTGACAAATGCAAATACCTAGAGCCAGAATGATATCAAAGATGAGCGCAGAAGATCAAGGGTAAAACAACACTGGTGGCAATACGCTGAACTAGAAAGCCACAGACCTTTACAGAGGGCAAACGATCACAACCTGGGTCTACCAAGGAATACAGAACTCATGCTCCAGACTTTAATTTTTCAAGGAAAATTAAAAAGACACCATTAAAAATATCTAAAAATAGATACTAAATATCTATTAAAATTAAAAATGCATTTTTGGGGGCCCCTGAATGGCTCAATCGGTTAAGGGTCCAACTGTTTGATTTTGGCTCCGGTCAGGATCTCAGAGTTATGATGTCTAGCCCTATACTGGGGCTCCACATGGAGCTTGGAGCCTGCTTGAGATTGTCTCTCCCTCCCTCTCTCCCTGACTCCACACCACCTGTGCAAGCTCTCTCTGTTAAGAAAAAACAAACAAACAAAAACAACCCACAAAAAAATACAATTTTTAAAAATGCCATTGTGGGGCGCCTGGGCGGCTCAGTCGGCTGAGCGTCTGACTTCAGCTCCAGTCACGTTTTCACTCACTGTTTGTGAGTTCGAGCCCGCCTAGGGCTCTGTGCTGACAGCTCAGAGCCCGGAGCCTGCCTCGGATTCTGTGTCCTCTCCTCTCTCTGCCCCTCTCATGATCATGTTTCTGTCTCTCAATGATAAATAAATGTTAAAAACATTTTAATGCAACTGTGTATGTACTCTCTTAGGTATTTATTTTATTTTTAAATGTTTTAATGTTTGTTTATTTTCAGAAAGGAATGCAAGTGAGGGTAGGGCAGAGTAAGCGTGAGAGAGAGAATCCCGCGTAGACTGCACACTGTCAGCACAGGGCTCGATCTCCTGAAATGTGAGATCATGACCTGACCGGAAATCAAGAGTTGGATGCTTAACGGAATAAGCCACCCAGGCACCCCTATATTTATCATATTATATTTATTTTTTAATGTCTATTTATTTTTGAGAGAGAGAGAGCAAAGAGAGAGAGAGCAAGGAGGGGACGGGCATTGAGAGAGGAAAACAGAGAATCTGAAGCCGGTTCGAGGATCTGAGCCATGAACACAGAGCTTAAGGCAGGGCCAGAACTCGCAAATCATGAGATTGTGATCTGAGCCAAAGTTTGACGCTTAGTTGACTGGGCCACTCGGGTGCTAACCCGCTATATTTATTTTAAATTACACTGTCTCAACAATGTATTTGTAGCCAATTTGCAACCCTCCATTAAACAACTTTACATAATAGTTCTCAATGAGAAGAAAGTACTCAAGGACATTGGGCAGGGTTGAAAAGAAACTACCTGAAAAGAAGGGTGCTAACACATGAACTATCTCTGGGCCAAAGGGTATCATGAAAATCTAGAGTTAAACTCATGATTATCTTAGATTTCCACAAAATTTCCTAGGACCATTTCTAGGAAGAAATAAAGAGCAAAGAGTTTTCTTAAGGCTTAGAATGGTCTTTAAAAGTAATTCTGATAAATTGTTAAAATATATTGAGACACTTACAAATGTAATGGTTAAAAGTAAAGCTCTGCCCACTCCCGAGCCCAGGAGAAATGTGTTACATATGCTCACCAAGAGACAGGCACAGTACAGTCACAATAGCGGTATTGAGGCCAAAACTAGGCACAATTCACTGTCCACCTAATGTAGAATATATAGACAACACTGTGATATTCACAGAATACTAAGTAATGGGAATGAAATGACTACAATTCCATTTAAAACCATGGATGGATCTCAGAAACATGACAGTGGGTGAAAAAAGCCATATCCCCTGTATGCATTACACATGTTTATATACAATTCAAAAGCAGGGTAAATTAATGTGTGTTATTAAACAACCCAATGATTCTCCTTGGAGTGGTAAGAAAGGAACACTAGG
>NC_043709.1:84005180-84032558 GCF_006229205.1 Suricata suricatta
TTCTAATAACGAATATTCCAAATGTCATTAGAGGGGCTTAATGAATTTGTGTTGTAATTTTATTTTTATTTATTTTTAGTTGATTTGAGAGAGAGAGACAGAGAGAGAGAGAGAAAGAGACAGAAAGAAAGAGAGAACACAAGAGGGGCAGAAGAAGAGAATCTTAAGCAGGCTCCACACTCAGTGCGAGGCTGACGTGGGACTCAACTCCACAAAACTGTGAGATCATGACCTGAGTCAAACTCAAGTTGGACCCTCAACCAACTGAGCCACTCAGGAGCCCCTGGGGATGAGACTCTTGCTCTTAGGGTTGTTAGTTCAAGCCCCACGTTGGGTGTAGACATTACTTAAAATCTTTTTTAAAATCCATGGTTTACTTTATCTTCTTTAAATGTTCATTCAAATGTCAACTTCTCAATCATACACTGAATATCACCATTTAAATTTGTGACTTTTCTCTCAGAACTCCCAATCTTCTTTACCCTGTTCTATCTTTTCCCATAACACTTCATCACTTTGGAACATACTCTATTATTTCCTTATAGGCCATATCATTGTCCAATTTCTGTTGGAATTAAATTCCATGAAGGGAGAGATGTGTTTTATTTCTTTTATCCCAATATCTAAGTTCTAATGATGGCTTGGTCTCTTCTCATGGCTAGTTCTCACCCAGAAGCCCACTCAGAGGCACCTCAGTACAAAAGGCAGTGGTATCACCCAATAAATTCCTAGGGATTGCAGAGCTCTGTGTCTGAATTTGGGTCAAAGACCAAACTGTGGAAACAAAAATACACCTTGCACTCCTGTCACTTAATGAGTTAAAGAGTTTTGTGCCTGAAACTGGAAATACAGACCAATATATATAACCTAGTAGTTACAACTTGGTCAACGCTCTTAATGTATTGGAGTGAAATTTTCTTCATATGCTTGGGTATGTATAAAATCACTTCTGCTCCAAAGTTTTAAGGCTTACAAAGCTGATAAAGCACAGAAAACCATTGGGATATTTGAGGAAATTTATTTTTCCTGGTTTATATAATCTTGTCTTACTTAAATCCATGATAAAGAAATATCTTCTTTAACTGAATGTACAAATTATGACTTCAGCTAATAACATTAACATTTGCTTATCACTCTACCAAAAAGATGCATCAAATGTCTACTTTCAAATGTCAATACATGTTAGTATCACATTAGTGTTTTCAAAAGATATTTTATGATGTTATGAAATACCAGGCAGCATAAAGGTCAAAGGTCCAAAGACTGGGTTTTAATGACCATGTCTGTGTATATTTTTTCTTTTATAATACATAATCTCAAGACCTTGAATGTCATTATATTGTTATGTCACTGGCTATTGCAATTTGATGTGATACAAAATAAAAAGTAAACTGAACAAAATTACTACTCATGAGATAATAGAAATTTGGAAGAGTATAAAATGTAATCCTACAGTCAGATTATACTTTTCTCACAAATCCTGCCAAAAATATGTGTGAATTATTTGATTCTCATGTATAAGAAAAGGCAACCAAATTAGGAGTCTTGTTTGTTTAAGGTTTATGTCGAAATCAGTTCCATTCAACATGCACTTACTGAGAATGTATACAAGATATAAGTAAGCAAAATAAAGATGACAAAGTACTTAGAGTCTAGTGAACAAGCTGATATTAAAATCATTTTAATTTATGTTACCTAAATCAAATTATAAACTTCCTAGTGGTTTTTATATTTAACAATTATATGTAAATGCTTTTATATAGAAACCTTATGTTTCATTATGTATGACATATGTATGACATATGCATACCTGCATACATTAAATGCTTCAATAAGTTTTGTTACATTTTATAAAATTGACTTTTGGTTTCCTGTGGAGCATGTTAGTTATATTTTTTCCTTGTTGAAATAATGGGATGTATTCCATAAGTTAGTGTTATTTCATAGAATGCCTGATTTCCAGAAAGAGATTACCTATAAAAAGAAGATACCTGTATTATATTTCTCTTTCCCAGTTTGCCAGCACATTGTGATTTTACTACCAAACTGTAGATGGCACTATAAGTATATACTCACTAGAGCCCAAATTAATTTCTAATAAAATCCAATATGTAATTTATATTATTTAATATTTGATATTTTCACACCTAATGCTGTTCAAAAAGAAATGGACCATTGTCTAAAATATATTTCTGATATATTCATAATTTCTATTCTATTTTTTTGCAATATTATTAGTTGTAATTGCTAAAAATCTTTATGTTGATAAAGATGATGTTACCAATACAAAGTCTACACTTCCACATTTTAATTCAGCATGGTGAGTTATTTTGATGGGCTAATAATTTCAGTGCTAGAATATCTAAAGCACAGTCTGTGTGTCTTCCTTAACTACCAACAAATAGAATGACCACTCCCCCCCATGTTAGAAAGATTTTGATACTTTAATACTTTATTTCTTTATTTATTTTTAATGTTTTTTAATTTATATTTGAGAGAGAGACAGAGACAGAGACAGCATGAGCAGGGGAGGGACAGAGACAGATGGAGACACAGAATCCAAAGACAAGCTCCAGGCTCTAAACTAGCTGTCAGCACAGAGCTAGAAGCGGGGCTCGAACCCATGAACCGTGAGATCATGACCTGAGCTGAAGTCAGATGCTTAACTGAGTCAGTGGCTTAACTGAGCCATCCAGGTGCCCCAAGATTTTGATACGCTAAGAAAATCAAAGAAGTCTCAATGTCAAAATCAGAATTTTGTTGGTCTCCCTTAAGTTACGTTATGCTTTTTTGCTTTCACTTTGAATTTTGTATGGTATCTTTGAAAAGTTACCAATGAACTTTATGTTGCTAAGTTCAATATTCTCTGGCCTCATTTTGTTGGACCTGTTAGCAATATTTCACACTGCTGATCACTCTGTTTCTGAGAACATCTTTTTTTCTTGGCTTTTGGGTCACCACATTCTCCTGGTTTGTTTGGTTTTTTTTTTATTCCACTGGCTGCTTCTCTGTATTAACTTTCTCTTACTTCTCTCCCGTTTTCTAATCTTTTAATGTTGGAGGGCCTCAATATTGATTTAACTTCCTTTTTTATCTACATTCACTCCTTACTGATACAATGTGTACCACTTTAAATACAAGTAAAATGTCCACATTTTAGGTAGAGTACAAAAGATTCAATTGTATAAAAGGAATTGCTGCATTATTTCAAGGTTAGCCTGACGCAGAAGAGTAATGATTACTAATCAAGTTATATTTACGTTCTAAAGAATCAGGGGATGTGTTGTAAGCTTGGTGTGCATCTGAGGTGACAATATTAAAATTTGTATTTCAAGCCTAGACCTACTCTATAATTTCCAGACACAGTCAACTGTTTATCTGCCAAAAATCTCAAATATGCCCAAATTCTCTTCCCATCTCCAAGACTCCTACACCATGATCTCATTTGTCTAAGTCGATGGCAACTCCGTATCCTATCAGTTGAAGCCAAAAGCACTGAAAGTTTTCTTGACTCCTCTTTTTCCAACCTGTCATGAAGTCCTGTTGGCTCTTCTAACTTCAATCCATCTCTCACCACTTCCATTGTTAATACACTGATCCAGTCAATCATCATCTCTCACATGAATTATTGCAGTAGCTTTCCAACCATTATCTCAGCCTCCACTCTGACTGCCTTCCATTCTATATCCAAAAAGGACACCAGAGTGGTCTTATTAAAATGTAAGTCAGTTTATGTTACTCTGCCTCTCAAAACTCAGTGGCTCCACACTGCATTCAGAATAGAATCAAAGTGCTTATAATGAACGACAAGGTCAGATATGATTTGGCCCTCAATACATCTTTGAGTTCTTCTACTCCTTTTCCTCTCTGTCAGTCCATTCCAACCATACCGGCCTTTCCCTTGCTTTTTCTCAAACACAGTAGGTGCAATCTTACCTCAGGGCCTTTGCACTGGCCATTCCCTTTTTTGAAAGTCCTTCCTCTGAGTATTTACATGTCTTGCTCTTTTACCTCCTTGCTTTCTTCACTCTTTCTCACCAAGGACTGCACTGAAAGAAAGACCTGTTTACAATTTCAAACTTTATCCCTGCCTCAGTACCCCATCTCTCTTACCCCATTGATTTTTTCCCAAAGTTCCTGTTACCTTTGATAAAATATTTATTGCATTATTTATTTGCTGCACTGAAATATAAGTTTCATATGAGCAGACTTTATTATCTTTTTGAATCACTTCTCTATCAGTGCCTGTAACAATGCCTGGCATATTGAAGGTAACCAATATATATTTGCTAAATGATGAATGAGCACATAAATAAGTAATGAAGAAGCTAGTAGACCTTAATTCTTTCAGTATTGGGTGTCTCTAAATACTGCTTGGTTTTCACGAAGCAACTATCGCTCATTTTGAAGGATGACTCATTGTTAGGATAGGGGTTTTTTTTTAATGCTGTTTGAAACAATGGTGAACTCACTAGAATAAAATGTCAAAATAATTGGCAATGGTCCAGTTAAAAATATAACTGACACACCTTAAGGTATCATGAGTATGTGCCTAATATTTAAGGGAAGTTTAATATCTAGATTATCTAGCAAGGAAGGACATGGACATGAGTTGGGTCACCCACATACATATGAGGGCATAGACTTTTCACATATATATTATCATTTATCTTTTGCATTTCTGTGAGGTACATGCTGCCCTAGATTTGCTGACATGGAGATTTCTGCTCAGGAAGATAAAATTACTTAAAAGTACTTGACCAACATCACATAGTAGCTGATAGCACAGCTGGGATTCAAACCCAGCTTTGCTCCCTAAGCTCACAGTCTTTTAAGACACTAACTACCTTGCCTCCTTCATTTGTTTAAAGGGAAATATGTTTAAATATGTATTATACCAAGACCAGGTATGTGAAAAAATTCACATAGTTCAGTGCTTCTTGAATATTTATAGCCCAGAGGCACGTCAGCTTCTGGACTTACCTCTAGTTCCACGTAGTTCTGGGATGAATTCAATTTTATTTTATTTTAATTGAGAAAAAAATAGATGAAAATGAAACACTGGTGTAAGGTTTATATATATATATATATATATATATATACCCTAGATCTGGAAAAGTGGAGGTAGAACATTTCAAGTCATATTATACATTGAACCCTTTAGTCCTTTTATAAAGAACAAAGTGGTTTAATCTATACAGCAAAATTACCCTGAGAAGAATACAATCAGCCTAGTTACACTATGACAGCCAGTATAGATTTTTTATGACCCCCCCACCCTCCCAAGTTAACCTATCACCTGACCTAAATTTGGATGGGAAAATAATAGTAGGACAAAATACTTCTCTCTCTGAAGTACATTCTTCTGGTCCCAACTCTGGCTCATAATGACTCCAAGGGCAAATCACAAGCAAAGTACATGCAAAGACTTTATTCTCTTTTGAAGTGATATAAGGTTGCCTAGCTCACACATTGGCTCTCTACACCCAGATCTCTGGAGACTGCTGCTGATCCGACAGAACTCATGTTCTCTCCACACTGTTCTGTAGCCACGCCATCAGGAAAAGTGTTCTTCTCCTTGCACTTAAACCATAGCTCAGAGTCACAGAAAGTTCTTTCCTCTCTCATGCCCCGGTGTTAGTAAAGTGACTTTTTAGGCCTGAGGATGTTTCACATCCCTTTTATTTTGGGATTTCATGTCTTGAGACAGCTGGAGAGTGTTAATGACGAGGCCCCAGTGTTCAGGTCTGCACGTCCACTCTCCCCATTTCAGAACAAGGGAAACATCCTGGGAAGGAGTTCTCACAACACAAAGAAGACACTAAAGCCTTGGGATGATCCTCAGTGGGAGAGGAGCTATTTTTCAATTTGGCTTGGGACCAAGTACTGAAAAATGTGAAACCATTGATTACATATTACTCCTTTTGGCCAAAAAGTCAAAATTATACAAACACACAAGAAAAACCCACTATATTTTTCCCACATTCTTTCTTTTCCCTAGATATATTGTTTAAAATTTGCACAGTTGTACAAAAGATCCCATGGGAATGACACTTCCCACATGAACAGCTTCCTTGCTTATAAGAGATTCAATTCAATTTTCTGGCAGTTGAGGGTCCAATTTAAGTCTAAGTAATTTAACCCTAGAAGTCCTCATATGCCATTATGTGGGAGAAGGGAAGGAAAAGAATGATAAACTCAGATTTCTATCAGTTGAGAAAAGATTGTTCTGTGTGGTGTTTGGCTCAATGTTATCTCCATGCCATGTTTCCCCCAGTGATAGAAAAAAAAGGGTAAGGAGATGTAATTACATAGATACAGACATTTATATACTATATACTATATGCTGAATATACTGTCGTGTAGCTCAGGTCAACTGCCACATGTTAAGATCCATATTCCAGGAACTAAGCTAGTCGTGGGAGATTCAAGGGTGAGTTACATTCAGTCCCTGCCATGAGCTTTGCCATCTAAACAGAAAAAAAATGGTCTAGAATTTAAACATGGTACCTCAAAACCGAAAGCAAGTATATACAAAAGGTAGATAAAATCGATGACCTTACAATCACTATCAGTACAATGATGCTATCCCTGTGGGCCACTCTCAATCACAGGGATGAAATGAATTAGCAATTTTTGTTAATGAACTGGCTAGACTAATGAACCATCCAAAGCAAACCGAAATAAAGAAATAGTTTACCTATCTCTAGGACATAATTTATATTGTTATGCAACTGCTTTATACTCTTATGAACCTCAAATTATGATGTTTTCTAAACAGAAGAAATGGAGTATGAGTGAAATTGGAAGGGTTCAGGGAGGGATTCTGTTTCTTTGATAAAAGTGGTTATTGTTGTTATTTTACTATCAGAGACCCCACAGTGTTCCACAATCCTCACTGAGGAAGACCTCATTCTTTTTATGCTATGGGGATTCAGGCTTCTTCACATAAACTTCTGATAGCTATTTTATGAACTACAGACTTCAGTCTACAACAAAGCCTATAGGGAAATGCATTGAATCTCACACTATGCCAGGTTCTACATCAAATGCCTCTTCTTATATCATTCTATTGACTCTTAGTAACAGCTCTTTAAAGAAGCTGATACTATTCTTGTTATTCAGAGGAAGAAATTATTTGAGATTAACCAAACTGCCCAACGTTACTCATCAATTAAGTGTTCATACTGGGATTCGGATCCAAGGCATAAACAGTGACCAAAAATGATAAGATACAATTCGTTAATCATAAGTATTTTTTCTTTATGTATAATTGCTAAATGAAAATATCTTTGCATTTTCCAGAGTGGCTTTGAATTTAACAAAGCTTTAATTCCACTTGAAAGAACAGGGTTGTATTAATGTACTAATTAAAGTCAAATACTTTTCTCAAACAGAATGATTTGGAGAAGGCTGGAATGTTAAGAAAAATCTGTGTTGTTTTTTTTATCCTTCCTTTTCTGGGAAATCAACCGGTGTTTTCTTGTTGATATAATTTATGCCAAGACATTGAAAAGTACCATATATCTGGAATATTTATGATCTATAGAATAGCCAGAGAAGGGGGATACTTTAGTCCTGGTGTTTGAATGGGTAACAAGAAATCAGGCTTCAAAATAATGTTAGATAATGTGATTCAATTAGCCTCAAAGCCTAAACATGCTTTTTCTTTTGTTATGCCTTAATATTCTACTTTATTCTTTTTTCCATGGCATCAATTGCTTTTGCACTGTGAAGAAAGTGTTTGTTTAGTAAAAGTGTAGGTAAGAATTAATTTTTCATACAGCGATAAAATCTTACAGAGCATAAAATTTATTTAAAAATACACACACAGATAAACAATCCTTAAAAAGACAGAATATCAAAACAAATCCGCTTTCTGCCTGTCCTGAATAGTCACTTTCTTTTCAGTTTTATTATTAATTGTATTTATTTATTGAGAGAGAGAGAGAGAGAGAGAGAGGGAGAGAGAGAGAGAGAGAGAATCCCAAGCAGGCCCTACCCTGAGTGTGGAGCCCCAACAAAGGGCTCTATCTCACAAAGTGTGAGATCGTGACCTGACCCACAATCCAGAGTTAGGCACCTAAATCCCCTGAGCCACCCAAGTGCCCCTCTTTTCTGTTTTTAATCTCTCCTAAAGTTGGGATAAGAATAGCTGGAAATAAGTTTAGTCTCTGCTCTGGTTCTGGAGATCTATTTATTTGCTCTCCAGTTAGTTCATTATCTCATTTTATAGCTTCTGTAACACTTAGAAGAAATAAAACAATTCCCTTTGATATCTTGAAGCTATAAACACATATGGGATTCCAAGATATAGAGAAAATATGTTTGTTATCATTTTAATGATAATGGTAACATTAATTCTTTAATATAATTGGCTATTTTAATGATTTACCTGTGAGGTTCACAGTAAGAGAAGAAGGCTCTTTGCTTTGGCGGTGAACTTGGAAGGGTGTGAAACACGTAGCTGCCACAGGTCATGACCCAGCCATGTGGAAGGTGCTGGTTCGCAATGGGGAAATAAATCCGACACACAGAAAGATGCAAAAAGGAAAGAGAGAGAGATGGAGACAGAGAGACAGGGGGATAAGGAAACAGAGAGAGACTGAGAGAGAACTAATGGCATTGAATCCCTGGTTCTAGTCCATGAGAGCCCTCAAGCTACTCTGACTCCTAGTTTCCAGAAGCCTGGCTTTCCGTCTTTAATTCTACAAGCCACGCCAATACCCTTCCAGGAAAGTCTCCTATATGGCTTTCCAGCTGCTGCTGTTTTGTTGTAATTTTTGCTTAAGCTTGCTCATGTGGAGTTTCTGTCTTCTGCAACCAAAAGCTCTTATACATATAAGAACATTATCATCCCAAGTGATGAACGCTAGCAGTTCTCTGACCAAGAAGCAAAGGATTACGCAAGGTATTGTCCCAGTCTGTGAAATAGTTTTCAGGCACTAAACATCAGAAAGCCTGGAAGTCTCCATGGTAACAGTGCTAAATATGAGATAAAGCTATATATTCTGGTTTACCTAAAAAACTCCCATTTATACCCATGGTCATGGCCTCCTGTCTGTTCATCATTTGTCCCGAGTTTTTCTTTTCTTTGTTTTAATGTTTTATTTACTTTAGAAAGAGAGAGAGAGTGAGCACAAGTGGGAGAGGAGCTGAAAGAGAGAGGGAGACACAGAATCTGAAGCAGGTTCCAGGCTCCAACCTGTCAGCACAGAGCCCAACGCGGGGCTCAAACCCACAAACTGGGAGATCATGACCTGAGCCGAAGTTAGACGCTTAATCGACTGAACCGACTTAACCTCCCCAAATTTTTATTTTCTAAACAATCATTATCATTGATAGTTGCATTAAAATAATCCAGCACCAGTTTGTGAGAGTGCTGCTTTTCATTTCTAGCTTCAGCAACGGCCTCAGCAGGTAGTGTGTGACATGTGTGCTGTCAAGATTCTTTTTCATGAAATACATGTAGGCAGTTGTAGGTGTAAGAGTCCTCACATAAGTCACTCAGAGTACAGTCCAAACACTTTTCTTCCAATATTTTGTCATATATTTTACGAGGGAAATTTGCTTGTTTATATTTTATTGTTTGATAACATTTTAGTATTTTGCAATAAACTCTTTAAGAAATTGTGAGCTTCAAAAGACAAAATTCCATATTCATTGAAAAGTAAATACTTAATTTCCAATTTTCAAATAACTCATGAAGACTATGTAATTTACAGAAAATGTTTGTTTACATTTATCATCACTAACTGTATGAAAACCAAAAGACACGATCTACTGAAGGAGAATCAGAATCTACTTGAAAACTGAGTCGTTATTTTTAGAAGATTGTGCCTGAAGACAACCATTTTATAAAGTCAGCTGTAATATATGCATTTATTATAAATCACTCATTTAGACCAATAACTTTTATTAATTGTTTCATGTTTTCCGTTTCCAAGTTTGGTCATGTACCTTGGAAAAGAGAAAATTTATTAGGTCCACAAAATATATATTTTTTGGTGAATGATTTATTTGTTGACAAGTAAGAATAGAACATTCATATGAGAGAAATAAATATAGGTATTGCTGGAGGGACTAAACCTTAAGTTCCTTCTGTATAACAGTTGTTTAATAAATCCTATGGGTCAAATAGAACAAGATTTCCATTGATTACTAGATGGACACTGAATATCTTTCGAGGGCCACTATGCTGTAATTAGCAATTTCAAATGTTGTCACTGCTCTCATCGACTTGTGCAGAACCATCTAAAAGTCATTAATACCTGCACATTTAGAGATTTCACTAAGGGGGTCCTCAATATAATTGCAATGGTTCTTTTTGCTGATACAGGTTATTTTGCAAATGGCTCCCAGCACCGTTACAGAATAAAAAACAGCTGTTGGCTGACCTCCTGGTTAAATTTAGGAAGCCCTTTTCTATGCAGGGCTACAATTTCAGGGGCTGCTTGGGTGTCACTTTGCCCATAGCTACGACTATATTTCTTATTTATTTATTTATTTATTTATTTATTTATTTATTTATTTTTAGTGTTTTTATATTATTTATGTTGAATGGGGAAGGGGCAGAGAGAGGGAGAGGGAGAATCCCAAGCAGTTCCATGTTGTCAACACAGAGACTGACACGGCGTTCAAGCTCATGAACCGAACTGTGAGATCATGACTTCAGCTGAAATCAAGAGTCAGACACTCAACTGACTGAGTCACCCAGGGGCCCCATGATATATTTCAGTTTACTAGATTTGCCTATAATAATTAGGTAAAAATCTTCTTTCTGATAAGACTTCAAAATATAATGGTAATTTTTTGTGTGTTCTTCTGTCAATCCTATCCTATCATTGACCTACAAAAAAAAAAATTACATGCTGAAAGGATCTTTAGAACTTTATTATGCTAATATTTTCCTAATTTAATAGTTTTATGGGTTATCTTTATTATAGTTTGCTTGTAATTAAGCAAGGAATTAGGATAAAATTTATCTTCTAAAGAAGGAAAAGGACTAAATAGTTTCTTTCTAGTTCCAAAGTCTCTTTATCTCTCCCTTTCTCCCTCTCTCCCCCAACCTCTCTTTCTCTGTGAATGTGTGCATAACATCCAACCTTTAAAACCTAAATTGGACCCTAATTATTTGGAAATCCATGTCAAGTTAAATGTAGGAGTGTGTTGGGCAATTTTCCAACGAGCTTAGTTAAAGGAGACAGCTAAGGCTGATAATTAGCAGATAGTTTGTTCATTGTCTAAATTCAATTGATAATTGCTCATAACTATTTTTCTTTGTTTACGTAATATAAATTTGACCCAACAGTAGCAAATTATATTGCTGACAGAGAGTCATTGAGTGACATTGTGACACTCAAATTTGCTCTTACTCTTCCCTTCCATGTAAGAAGACTTAATTAGATAGACACTTCAATTTATCATCTTATTCAAGAGGAACTATGGTCCAGGCAGATTATCACGGGCTCAAGGGTCTCTCCTGTATCCCCTATTTAAAAAACTCTCCCTACAAAGCCAGAATCCTCCACCGAGGTGACCTGCATGTGAAGAGTAAAGCAGGAACATTTGCATGTTAAGATAGCTTGATGAGGTAGCGCTCCCAAATCTCACTCCCTTAATACCCAAACAAGAGGCAAAAATGATAAGGATACACAAAGCTAAAGATTTACCAAAACAAACCAATCATAGAACAGATTGGGGCATACATTTCAAAATTTCAGAAATTTTATTTGTCAATAGTGAAAGCCAAAGAGGGAGGTGGTTGGGCTTGTTTCTCAGCAGCCTCATCAAGAAGCAAAGGGAGAACTGATAAGACCCTGAGAAACACCACTTATTACCTTCAGCTTGGTGAGAAGCCAGCTAAGGAAAGAGAAGAAAAGACAAGGAAAGAATCCATGTATAGGACAAGCAAAATTTCTCACGAGTGGAAATCCCTGCCTCCTAACAGAAGACCTCAGTAGAGGCTCCATGGCACTGAGCTGAGGTGGAGGAAATGAGTCACAGCCCAAAGAGGTCACACGTGGACTGGATATGTGTCTCTGATGTAGGATAATTAAGGAATCTTAGAAGATCAAGCAGAATCTAGGTGTTAGCAAATATTTCATTCAGCCCCATCTGGGTTCTCCCCCATCCTTTCTCCACACACCAGACTATCACCAGTGTACAGACTCTCTGGTACTACAAGTGTAGAATATAACGGGGCAGGAGAGAATAATCCAGGGTAACTGGAGAGAATATTTTATATCCCTCCCCATAAAACTTTCACAACCAGCCATTTAGGAAAATGTTTGTGAGCATAGAAACCTTCTGAATTGCTTCACAAGCCTGTTTCACATAGACAAATAACCAAAGGAAGAATTTTGACAGTAGTCCTCCAAGTGTGTCAATACAACATAGCTCTACTTTTCTAACCCCAAAGAGTATTAACAGTCTTTCCCACAGTCATTTTGACTCTTCTGATGCTCTCTTATAATCAAATTGTCATTAACATCTGTTTTAAGCAAGAAGACATTCCCACGGTAGCAAAACTATGATGATTTTTTCATATGGAGAATGTAATGGAAACAAATGAATTGAGGAAAACAAACAACAACTTGTAAAATCTTGGGGTTCAAGAAATAACTTTAATTAATTAGTGTAAATCTTATTTTGTGGGGAGAAATGTGAGAAGAATACATTAGTCACAGTAGATTCTTTACTGAAAACTTTTAGAGAAGAAGCAACCTGTAGCCCCACATTGGGTATTCTGAGATAAGACTCAACTAACTCTTCTTTGTCTTACTGCACTTTCAGAGGACTTTCTCAGAATGGAGGGAGCCCTTTAGATTGATTCTTTATTGTCACTAATGGGTCTTTATTATCATAGGCAATGTGAAAGACAAAAAACTTTTCCTCAATAGCTCTTGTACAGGATAAACCTAGCTGCCAAAAACTATTGTATGTAACCAGGGAAAGTACTATTTTCACTATTACAGCCATTCAAGAGCTAAAACTGTAGGTATTTCCCAATCCTACTGATACACATTTTTACTCATTTTCATCCGAAGTACTGAAAGAAGGCAAGTACCAGAGAACAGTGTCCATATATTCTTTTTAGAAACGTTCTTGATTACTTTCAAAGCTCTCCTCAGGCTGATTAAACCCCACTAAGGCTTGTGTCTCCTTTTAAACACCACATTGTGGTATTGTACCCAACATAAGTACGGTCCACAAAAGGCAAAGAGAGCTGGTCTAGCAAAAGCATTCTATGTAAATATCTCAAGATGTTGATTAACATTCTAGAAAGTTCTTTGTTTTATTAGAAATTTTAAAGATTAGGGGTGCCTGGGTGGCTCAGTCGGTTGAGGGTCCAGCTTTGGCTCAGGTCATGATCTCATGGTTTGTGGGTTCGAGCCCCGCATCGGGCTATGTGCTGACAGCTCAGAGCCTGGAGCCTCCTTCAGGTTCTGTGTCTCCCTCTTTCTCTGACCCTTCCCTGCTCATGCTGTCTCTCTCTCTTTCTCTCAAAAATAATAGATAAAACATTAAAAAAAAAAAGAAAAAAGTCTTTAAAAATTTTTAAAGATTAGCTAGAAAAAAATCTCAAAGATACCTAGTCTCTCTTCTTCCAGTCTATTCTTGTTGATATATATAATTTCCTTAATTACACTTTTCCTTTTATCGGTTTCAGAGGTATTTACTGGGAGCCTATTAATCTCTGCTAGGCATTGGGTCTATAGAATGTTGAAGAAAACATATTATCTAACCTCAAGGAATTTTAAGTCTACAAGAGGCAGAACCAAATTCATGCAAATAACTGTATAATCCCAATTTATAAGTTTCAATTGCTCCAGTTGCATGGAATTTATTATTTTTACAGGTAGTCATCTCATTTTTATAGTACTAGAAACTTCTTCTAAATCTATTTTTGCCTCATGTAGTGGGGGCCATCACTTTTTATACGCTTCTGAGGAGCCATCCTAATATATTGGCACCATCTTCTCCACTCTTTGCCAGGGTTTTAAATCCTTTGTCTCAGGGAAGTGTTCTCAGGAGAATTCAAACTTACGTCCCACCCCTTTTGATTCACCCTCTGAATTCAGCTCCATGTAGATTCTACAGCTCCTTTGAGATAAACTTCCTTTTCTCCTTCATCAGGTCTAATATATCCTGGCTGAGTGACTGCTGTCCTAGAAGCTGGGAGGAGGGTGGGGGTTGATGCCGATTGTGGATCATACTGTGCTCAAGAGGACTCCTATATAATCTTCAGAGATTATACAAGATATATAAGATTACTCCACCTCTTAGTGGGGAATAGTAAGCTATGTCTTAGGGTCACATGGTAGGGAAATCTGGGGATTCAAGAATTTCAGATGATCCCAACCATGTGTCAGGATCTCCTCCTTTCCTGTACAAATGACACAATGACTAACTTTAAAAAGTTCAAGGATTCAACAATGAAAGTACAAGAACAACAACAGTAAAATTCTCAGTAAATTTGTTTGGTTATAAATAAACAGAGCTGAGGCACCAGGGAGGCTCAGTTGGTTAAACTTCAGAGTTCAGCTCAGGCCATGATCTGGTGGGTGCATTGGAGCTCCAGATTGGACTCTGTGCTGACAGCTCAGAGCCTGGAGCCTGTTTCAGATTCTGTGTGTGTCTCTCTCTCTGCCTCTCCCCCACTCACCTCTGTCTCTCAAAACTTAATAAAAACAAATGAACAATGTCATTAACTTCCCAAATTTAAAAATCAGAAGTTATAAAATACAACTTCAAGATGTTCTATTTATACCAGTATATCAGCTACGTATTGCATTTTGTTGCTAACAACAGAACTTGTTAAGGTGTCTAATTTCTAAATAATAAACTAATTTTTATAGAAACATCACAAGCTATAAAATACAACTTTAAAGCCTTCCATTTACAATAGTGCATCACTTATGAGATGTTTTGCTGCTCATAACGGAGACTGTAAATAGAGGCTGAGTAAATAAGACAGGAGTCTCTTTACCTTTCACTAAAAAGAGGCCTGGAGGTAGGCAACCCGGAGTTGCTAAGGCCCTACAGTTGTTGGGCTTCTCTCTTTCTGTCACTCTTAGCAGCTTTTCAGTATCGAGTTTATTCCATGGTTCAAATAGCTGCTGGAGCTCCAGCCATCACATCCATAGTACCAAAACACAGGAAAGTGAAGGTCATGTGGTGCGTGCACACTATCTGTATGTCTCCGCTTTAATAGAAATTTTCAAGAGTGTCATCTAGCACCTTTCACTTTTTCCCTCTGGCCTGAAATTAGCCTGAGGCCGCACCTAGTTACAAGGAAGATCAGGAAATATAGTCTTTTAACTGAGCACTTTGCCACCTTGAGTCAAACCAATATTAAAAAAGGACAATGAGTATTAGTGTTGGCAAGTAGTAATCATTGCTATAAATAACATTTAGAACTAGATAATTTTGAGAATTACTGAGGATTTGTTCTTGGGCATATAAAATCAGATTTGAGAAAATTAAATTTTACTGGAGTTGAAAAATATCTTTGAATGTAATTAGAAGTGCAATGGTGGCTTTGGGTGGAAGAAACTTGAGGACAGAATGGGTTGTTGTCAAGATGCTAGCTCTTGTTCTGGGTGGTAGTTTGCAAGTGTTTATTTAATTGTTAAAAATTAATAGCTAACTAAGTGCACAGAAGCAGACCATTCACGAACAAATAGTAAGAATGTGTCATGAGCCGAGACTTGCTATTAATCCATTTTAAAAAAGAACGTGCAATTTTGAAATCCTACCGCTTTAATTAAAAAAATGACTCTAAAATGAATATGGAAGTATAAATCAGTTGGAAAGCCAGAAGAAAAGAAAAGTTGGAGGGGAGGAGAACAAAGGAAAAAAATGTGCACTGTCAGATTTTTAAAATTCCTGACACATCATTCTAATTAAGCACTTTGCCTCTGGGAAGGAGGAACCAGATCTTAGTCATTAACCCATGCTGCCATTGATTCATGGGTGACATCCTTCTCATATTTTGTTGGGAGTAACAGAAAGGGATTCATTGTTCAGCCTCTGACACTAAAGAAAGGTGATTATTTCTGTGCTTATACTGCTTTATTTTCCCAGGACTCATCTACAGGTTTCAAGGTGCCTTTTTACGCTGTGTCATTACCACTTTCTGCTGCAGAGACCACTGGTTACCTGTTCCAATATCTATACTCTCCCTTTGTACTTCGATCTTATTCAGAACCATCAAAAATGTGAACATGGAAGTGTGTCCCTACCAGAAAATTTTCTTAAAAGACAGATGGTGTGTACCCTCTGGCCTTTCTGCCATATCTTCCTTCCTGCTGCCTATGAGGCAGAGGTAATACATTTGTGAGCACGATGGATGGGAGAACTCAGCGCTTCTCTGGAATCCCTGTGACTCCATGGAGGCTCTGTTTCAGGCCTGGGCTGCACTCTCTGATCTTTATTAAACATAATTGAGCACAAACTCATGATTTTTAGCTTCTCAAGTAAGTAGGGTCTCTGTTATATGCACTGACTCCAGTCCTAACAGACACTTTCCTTCTCTTGGCTATATGCCAAACTATGTTAAGAATCAGAAGCCACAGGAAACCAGCAGCAGAATGCTAGGCAGAACCCACATTCTGAAGTAGGATCTTGAAGACAGTAGTGGAAAAGATTCTTCCTACTGTGCATTGAAACAGATTCCCTCATATGTGCATTCATTATATTTTACGGCTATATCTTACTAGTAGGAAAACTACCTCTTCCAAAGCAGCACCTTCATCCTGAAAAGTGTAAGAGCTCCTTACACTACCACTATGTAAAAAATGTATTTAAAAATATGAAATGAAGCATTAGTGAACCAAAATTCTCTGGTATTGATTAATGTGATAGTTGCAGTGCATGTTTGTGGATGGGTAAGCTATCTATATAATATCCAGACCCAGAGAAGTATGCCATTCCTAAATGTTTGCACCTCAGGAATATTTTTGAAATGTTGTGTTATTTAACACAAGAAATACAATTGACCTTTGAATAACATGGGTTTCAACCATATAGGACCACTTATATGTGGGTTTTATTTTATAAATACATTACAGACTGCAAATGTGTTTTCTCCTACTTACAATTTCTTAGTAGCATTGTCTTTTCTCTAGCTTACCTTATTGCAAGAATACAGTATGTAATAAATATAACATACAAAATATGTATTAATCAACTGTATATGCTATCAGTAAGACCTCAGTCAACAGTAGGCTATTAAGAGTTCTGTTTTGGGAAGTCAAAATTTCTACACTGGTTCTCATCTGGGGGAGGTCAGCTCTCCTAACCCTTGAGTAGTTCATTGGCCAATTGTATATCATCTACTAACACTGTTACTTCTAATGGAAAGTCCCAGCTCCAATATGAAGTGGCAGTTACAGTGATCCCAGTCCACAATCTGTAAGTCAAAAAGTTTGGTCAACTGGAGGGTGGAGCAACATAGACTTAGGGAAATTGGGGAGGAAAGGTGAAAAGTAAAGAAAAGACTGGAAGCAAATGGCAGACTGTTGAGAGAGTGGAGGAGAACTCTCATTGGGTAAGTCTCACTGGGTAAAGTAAGTTTTGGGAGAAGCTATCACTAGCCCTAAAGGATCATGGAATTCAGGACTATTTAGTAGCTCTAGCCTGTGACATATAGATGAATTTCTCAAAAGTCTATGGACACAAGGTCTAACCATCAGAATCACTTCACTGCTAAATTGGAAACTGCTAAGTTGCTTCTTTCTGAGTACATTTTTTATCATGTACTTCATTCTTTGAAAAATGTGGGAAATTTTTAAAAAATTAATTATTCAATGTCTTCATAGCTAGTAAAATAATGCTGTTGCATGATAAGATGTTTCTAAAAATTAGGTGCCACTATACGAGACACATTTTAAATTTAAAAATTTAAGGTAGAGACAGTTTTAATTTTTCCCCCTTCTATGTATTCTCTCGGTGGTTTGGTTGAAAGGACATTTGCTAGGAGTCAATGTTGCACTCCCTGCTGGAGATATGGTGATGATGACAAAGACCCTATCCCTGACTTGCAGATAAAATACTTTTAGTGTGTCAATGCTAAAATTCCTTCTGAAGTTACCTTTTCTAACAGTTCATTTAGCAAAATGCTTAGGTTGTTTCACAAACATTTAGGGTCTTGACTCAGCACTAGGGGGAGCAACACTGCAGAAGAAAAACATAATTCGAGTTCAAATCATTATAGGAATATTGAAAATTACAAAATTTCAGAAGTGAATAGCTGAGAAGTGGTAGGATTTCTAATCACAGACTTGTGATGCTAAGCAACTTCCATAACTAGTCAGGATAATACTTTCTAAGTGAGGTTAGATGGTGGAAGTTGACGATGTTGTTTTGGATTACTGAAATATTTTAAGGGAAGTTTTCCCAAGACTGGAACCCTTTGAGTCCGTACATTAAGCAATCTCCAGGAAACTAGAATATATCAGTTTCAAGGACTGTGCTGCAAAGTTTTGCTAATTAGCAGGAATAAGGCAAGGATAAGTAGGTAGAACAGTTTTGGGCCAAGAACAATACAATTATGATCTGGTCTTAATAAGTAGACCCCTAAAACAAAGGACTTCTAGAATGAATGATAATTTTATAATGCAGAGAACATATTTCCTTGTAAGAACCTTTTTTTTTAAATTCAAGAAATTTTGAGTTGAAGACAAAGAATTATGGGAAAAATAGATTGCAATACTGAGGACAGAAAAATAGCAAACTTGGATAAAGTACTTGTTCTTATACTTTATATATGTTGTCATTTAGGCTTCCCTAGGATGGTAATGAGATTGGTTATGCCAACCATATTTTTCAAATTGGAACACAGGCTCTGTATGAGCCAAGCATTATACTAATCCTTAATTATTTGTTTCTCTCACTATAATATATTTACACAATAAATATGATCAGAATCTATACAAAACATGGTTAACTATTTTATTTTATTTTATTTTTTACCTTGACAAATAGCTTTAGAAGATGAAGACTTTATTAAAATACAGTAGAAAGACATGGTTAACTTTATTTTAAAATTGAGTGCAAATGCTGAAAGTGCACATTATCTGAGAAAAACTTGTAATATTTGGCATTTGATATTTCATACAAAAATAAATTCTTCAAAAGTAAACTACATATTTAATTACCAAAAGAGGAAGCTTAACCCATAGGGTTCTTAACTTTTAAAAGTGGTAGTTTTAATCTTAACTTTATAAAGAGGATGTGTTTATTATCAAAGTTACTAATGCCCTATAAAGTCTCTCTAATTCCTCATGCTGATTCAGGTGGTATTGATGTCACTGTCTTTTCGTGGTCTGATAACATGAATGTGTTGATGTGGACATGAGGATATGATGTACCAGCTCAGATCCTTTCCAGTAATCCCCTGGTGCTAGTGACTGGTGAGTAGGACATGCTAAACTCACAGCTGAGAACAAAATACATTGAGCTCACCTTTGAAGCATGAAGAATATCCCCTGTTTCCTACTCCTAAATTATGGGATAATCTATTGTTCGATTTACAGAGTGGTGGGTTCCCACAGACCCCTGAAGGGAAAGAGAAAAACAGTCACCTTCTTGAGAGTATAGTTACTGAAATATTTAACCAACCCCTAGTCCCCAAATTTGAGGAGGCACTAGACTTGCATGTTTCTAAATTTGGGTTCTGAAAATTGAGGAATACCATTGAGTTTTTATCTGGAGATTTCTGAAGGCAGAAAGCCCACTTGTGAGTGGGTTCACTGAAGCAGGAGGCCGGCAGGGCATGAAGAGTATCATAGAGTGCCTAAGAAGAGGAGGCATTAAGGGCCACCTTATCCATATTCCTAGAGGGCATGGAAGCTAGCATTCAAGACTCCACCTGAGAGAGCCCAAAGTTGAGCAGAGAGACAGGAGTCCCTTATATTATTGTTCAGTATAATGTATACCCAGAAGGGTATATGTACCACCAATGAGGGTTTGGGGGAGATGTACAGTGGCTAAGAAAACCCCATATGCCATCTACATGGAAACTCCCAAGTCACTGGAACCCATGAAATCACACTGAATCTGATGGAGAACAGGGACCTCCTCTCATCCCTCTGAAAGCACCTGACTGTGATTTTGTCTTTGGCTAATTCCAGTGGTCAGACCAGAGGGTAACATCAGTGGCAGAAGCCTCTGAAGAGAAACAGATAAGATGTGGGCAGAGGAAATCAGGGAGGTGGAGAAGGATGCCATGAGGAGATGACTTAAAGCTGGACAGTATACATTTTCATGAAAAGATTAAGGGACAAATTTCAGTGGGTGGGATTGACTTCATCAGGAAGAACTGAATGAGCATGAGTAGTGGTTTAGTCTTTAAGCCAAACTACTATGTTTGAATCCTGGCTACTCGGTTCACTAGCTATGTGACCTAAAGCAATTAATTGTCCCTGAACCAAAGTTTTTTGAACAAATTAAATGAAGTAGAATAGTATCTTCGACATAAGAAACAGTTAATACTTATTAGATATAATAATGATGGTGATGATGACAAAGTCACCACCCAGATACAAGTGGGCTTGTAAATTTGATACAAGTTAGAAAAAAATACATCCTAATTTTGTACATAGCTGGGTTTCAATGCTTGCTTTACACCTCTTTCAATGTTTATGTTTATATGAAGCACAATATAATGTTAATTATTAATGAAATATCCTTATACCAATTATATAACTTATGCAGTCAAAATTGAGTCCATAAAAATAAATAATTGTAACCAGGAAAGTGGGTATTTTACTCAAACAAAATAAAAACGTTCTTTACTTTTTAAATCAAATCTCAAAACATGGATTTAAAATTCCCATCTTTTGTTGAAATAGTTGGCCATCCTACGCACTGCTTTTCATAAGATTAAATGTTACTTCCTTTATGCTGCACATAGATTTTAGATCTGGTACCTGTCTACCCATCCAACCTCTTATTCTTCAGTCATGAAATCCATTCTCTGATGTTACACAGGGTCTTTTTTTCTGCTTGTAGACACACACACACACACACACACACACACACACACCTCTTTGTTGTAGGAGGTTTCTTCTGTCTTCTTCAATTGTATTTATAACACTTTCCTCCTCTGAAATACTTTCCAGGAATTCTTTCTCTTAACATTGAATTTTATTAATTTTCAACATTCATTTTTTCAACAAATATTTCCTGAACACATAATTGTTTCAGGCATCATTCCATGCCCTTAGAGTACAGTGATGAGCAAAGTTAGACAAGGTTCCTCATCTCAAAGAAGTGGCCCACTGGTGGGAAAAGGCAGATACATAGGAAGAGAAAAAAATGAATAGCATTGACATTTGGATCAGTGATGAGGAGAGACCTTCTGAATGATAAAACCGCCAGGCCAAGTACTCTAGTGACAGAGACTCGTCTGTAATCACTGCTGTATTCCCAGGGCCGAGGACGGTGTCAGGAACATAACTGATCCTCAATAAATAGTTTTTTGATACAACCATGAATGCAATGGATACTTTTGGAATTCAAAGGCAGTATTCCAGGCAGAGGAAAAAGCAAGTGCAAAGGTCTTACAGGAGGAAGGAGTTGGCATGTTTGAAGAGCACAAAAGCAGGCCAGGGAGCCAGGGGAAGAGCAGTAGGAAGTGCGGTCACACAGGAAGACAGGACTTTGCAGATTCTGGTCTAGGATACAGTAGGAAGCCATTGAAAGCGGGTGGAAGCTTTGCCATTGTTTTCTTCTCCTATCTTTATTATTCATTTTATTCTACTTACTCTGGGCTTTTTTTTTCCCACCTCTTGATTTTGACACTTAGTTTACTCATTGTTTTTTTTTTTTGCGAATTTTACTAATTTTACTAATATATGAGTATATCACTATAAAATGTATCTTAGTGCTGCTTTGACTTTATTCTGTAAATTTTGATAAGCAGTATTTTTATAATACATAACTGTTTTATCTCAATTTGTATTTCTTCTCTGACAATTTAATTATTAGAAAATGTGTTTTTAAATTCCCAAATATATAGGCTGTTGATTATTTTGTTTTTAATTTTGTTATGGTAAGAAAACTTGACATGAGTCACATGGTATTTGTTGAGACTTGCTTTGTAGCCTAAGATGAGGTTAATGTTTCATGTGTACTTTAAAATCCTTTCTAATTATTAGATACTAGTCTCTCTATATTTGTCTTATACCATGTATATTAATTGTGTTGTTCAAGTCACCTATATTTTTAGTAAATCTCCATCTTTTTATCCTGTCATAATCATAATTCATATAAGTTGTTAGATGCATGTACAAATTCAAAAGCGGTATATCTTCCTAATGAATTGCTTCTTTTATACAGCCCTTTTGAAATATAACGATGCTTTCCTCCCACCCAAATGTCTCCTTCATCTGATACCGATATGGCCACCTTCGCTGGCACTGCCGTGTCATTCCCACTTTCTACTTTCCATATTTCACTTTGTATTCTTTCTCCTCTTTTCCTATTAGATAAATCATGGTTTTCTTTCTTCAAATTCTTCTTTGATTCTTCTTTTATTATTGTATGGACAAAACGTATTCACTCTCTATCCTTTAAGCGGATAAGTTCACAGTGTTCATATATGGCATAGAAAGTGTTGGGGCACCTGGGTGGCTCGGTTGGCTGAGTGTCTGACTTCAGCTCAGGTCATGATCTCATGGTTTGTGGGTTTGAGCCCCATGTCAGGCTCTGTGCTGACAGCTAGCTTGGAGCCTAGAGCCTGCTTCAGATTCTGTGTCTCTTTCTCTCTCTGCTCCTTCCCTGTTCATGTTCTGTCTCTCAAAAATAAATAAATGTAAAAAAATTTTTAAACAGTGTCAAGATGACCAGTATTTTACTCTCCTCTCAGATTATATAAAATTGGTAGAATTCATTAACTTTAATCTCAGTGATATATGCATGCTACTGGTTCTGAAATTCATCTTGCTTTTAAGCCCTCCCCGCCCCATAGTGAGCATTTCTGTTGCAGGGATGGTAGTTTTTAGTGTCTATGCTAATGTGGTTGAGCCATATCTGTTTACCCACTTTCTTTTTCTGTTCTGCACTGTTTCTTACATCTCAGATCTTCCTCCTGGGGTCAATCTGTTTCTTTAGTGAAAATTTATTGGTTATACTATAAAATCTCACAGTTACTGTCTGAAAGTGTCTTTATTTTCTCCTTCATTAGTGATATTTTGGTTTGGTTTATTTTATACTGATGGTAATTTTCCACTCTGAAGACATTTTGCCGTCTTCTGGTCTCTGTCGTTGCTGTTCTTTCTCGTAGTCTAATTATTCTGTCTTCATAGCTAATCTGTCTTTCTTATCTGCTTACTTTTAAGATTTTCTCTCTGCTTTTGTGTTTTGCAATGTCTATGTCAGATGCATTTGCTTTTCCTTTTTCTTTTTCTTTTTTTGTTCTTATATAGGAATTGTGTTATTTCTTCTCTCTCGTGACTTCTGTAAAATACTGAGACATTATGGTTTCAGTTTTTTCCTCTCCACCGTTCTTTCTATTCTCTTCTTGGGAATTATCATGAGACCTATGGCGAGGCATTTCATTTTTTCTCTGTCGGTCTTAAACTTTCTGTCATACTTTCCATTTTTAGTTATCTCCATCTCTATCCTGGATAATTTATATATTCTGTCAAATTGTTTTTCCATTACATGAAGTTCTTCGTAGCACTAAATACTTCTGTTGTTGTTTCTGCACAATCTGTCTCAGATGGATTTTTTCCTTTGTATGTTGCATAATTTCTAGACAGTTTGTCTCTAGAGGTGCTTGTTTATTTCCTGAGAGAATCTCATGGGAGTATGTTGGGTCACGTTCCTTAGAACCAGACACTTGAAATGAGGCTTCAGTGGCAGTGCGTATTTAGGGAGTGTTCCAGGCAAACGTGAGGGTGTGGAGGAGAACGGGAGAGAGAAGAGGAGGAATCTGAGCAAGTGTGTGACCTCAGGCAAAGTCCCATAGAAAATGATCTCAGGCTCATTCTGAAGGTGATTCTGGAGTTTAAGTTACGCCACCAAGTTGTTGCAGCTGAATGAAGCTGGAAAGCCATGAAATTCAGGCAGAAAAATGTGTCCTGGAGGGCAGTGCTCTGAAACAGGAGGTCTGGAGGTGCCAGCTGGGAGAGCATACCCACCAGGGAGTCCCTGCCTCAAGAAACAGTAAAGATGGATCCGGGGGATCTGGGTGAAGTGCAGACACTGACAGTATCCACTGAGGTGTCTCTGCAGGGTGATTTTACATTCGATTTAGCACGTAAGAGTATAACTGACTGAAGACCAATATTTATACTTGCTTGTCAATTAGAGGGTTCTCTGATACCACGCAGGTTTCTATTCTGAAAAGTGCAGGCCAAAGGAACCGATTTCCCATTGAAGACTTGTCTCCCAAAGTGCAAGCCAAGATGAGCTTGCGTGGCAGCACCCTGGCTGCTGAGCCACTTTTTTTCCTTCCTAGCTCTTCTACACTGGGGACAGTGTCTCCAGGAAAGGCCTTTCAGCAAGGTTTCCTTCAGTTCTACACCTTAATCGTGTTCCGTGCAAGGATTAAAATCTGATCCAGGTATTAGCTGGTCTAATGGGCCCTCCACATCCCTCTCCAACAACTTCTGAGGGCTGCATACATGTTTGCAAACCTCTGGTTAGAGGCTTGGAGCTGTGTCTGTGAAATAGTCCTTGCTCTTCTTTTGTTTCTTTTTTTTTGTTTGTTTCCCCTCACTTAATCCTTCAGTGTGGATCTTCTGTCTCTTTTCTCTTGCAGATGAATTTTATGTGGGAAAACTTCAAATTCAAACTGTAAGCAAGAATCTTTTCCTTCCAGTCTTGGTTTGGACCCCAGTAGTCTTAACGAGATCCTCAATTGTCCTTAATTGTTAAGATCAGTGACAGAAAACAATTGGAGAGTATGGACAAAGCTGTGAGATCAAAGAGTTCCAGAGACAGAAGTGTGGGAAACTTGATATCCTCAAGAAGAACATGTCACCACTACAACCAGAAGAGGCGGTGAACATAGTTGTGTGCTCTCTGGCCTACAGATATATTTTATTTATGTAGCATGAAAAGAATTGGTTGGGAATTCTCCCTTTTATATTCTTTTTCTTAAAAAATAACTGGAGGTTTCTGAGTGAGCTGGGGAAAAAATTGAAATGTTACTTGCTCAGTTTCCCTATTATCCCGAGGAAACTGAAAAACCGTCATATGCTGAATGAATGATAAGATATGAGAAGATATGAGCTTAAAGTCTCCAATGCTGATGGTTTTCTCCAGTACTCTCCTAAAAGTGCTGATGCAATACCGCCCCTCCTGACATTGCCTTATAAGGTAGCATCCCAGATAAAGGTGTGCAGGAAGCATTTAGGCTTCCAACAGGAACACTTTTAACAAATGATTCACAAGTAGATTGTAGGACTGATGCTGAACTTCGAGGCTAGTTCCAAAGTACTAGCATTATCTTTACTTCCTCAAATGCAAATAACTGAGTTGAAAACATTAGGGTGGGATTCGTGTAACACATGGAAAAAACAATGATAAGATTTAGGGCTATTTGTGAGGAGCGTTGATTCTGCTCAATTTGGCCAACAGACCTGAAAAATCATGGTCATGTGAGGCCTGCTATTCTGTCAGGAAGAGTTCTTTAACTCTTTATAAACACAGAAAAAGGGTTTGTTGAGAATAACTGGTCTTACTCTGTGGATGATAATTGTATTCAGTTTCTTACAAAGATCATGCTATAGAAATGATCAACTACTCCACTCCTTTCTAATACTCGTTTTCCATTCCCTAGGAACTGGAAAAAACTCTTAAGCAAATTTTGCAGTTATCTCAGCTTGCATCCTCAGATGTAAAAATATCTGCATAAGTCTGGAAGACCGGAAATGGGAAACACGGCCAGAGTCTGTTTTCCAACCAAGAAAGAACTCCCAGGCAAGAGAAAATAGAAGTACAGAAGTTTGGTCAAGTCCAGTATATTATTTTTAGTGAGGAGTGTTTTTGCATTGGTCACTTAGATTATCAATTGGCCCAGCCATCCTCAGCCTGACAGCAAGGCAGCTACAGTAAAATAGTAAGCAAAATCTCAAAATGCTGTTGCTCTACAACCTCCATGAGACATTGAGTCTTCTGGAAATGGTGGTATCTGTACACATTGACAGAGTGTTCGCTGCATTGGTGGTGTGGATAATAAGGAAGAGCTGGATTCAATGCCTTCCATTCTCTGGACCAGAAGCCCTGACTGGATATCAAGTCCTGGGCTACTTGGCATCCTCAGCGGGGCCGTGTCTGGGCAGTGATGCTGTCAAAAGGTAACAACGGCATAGCTGCTCCTCCTAACTGAGTCAGACACATCACCTCAGTGATCTGGACCAAGATGTAAGAAAAATAGTAGGTTTCCCCAAGGTTGTCAACAGAATGTTATAAAAACTCATGTGAGGGGCACCTGGGTGGCTCAGTCTGCTAAGCATCTGATTTTGACTTGGGTCATGATCTCATGGTTCGTGGGTTCAAGCTCAGTGTTGGGCTCTGTGCTGTCAGCTCAGAGCCTGGAGCCTGCTTTGGATTTTCTCTCTCTCTCTTTCCCAAAAACAAAATAAAACATTTAAAAATTAAAAAAAAATCCTCATGTGAGACATTCACTGGATATTCTTAAATTCTGGATTTCTTAAGGAGTAAGTAAGATTATAGATAGCTTTTTCTTTCTTTCTCTTTTTCTTTCTTTCTCTCTCTCTCTCTCTCTCTCTCTCTCTTTCTAGATAGTGATTTCTTCTTTCTTTCCTTCCTTCTTCCCTCCCTCCACTTTCCCTCCCTTCCTCTCTTCCTCTCTTACTCTATTCCTTCCTTCCTTCCTTTCTTCCTTATGTTTAGTGATTTTTGAGGGAGACAGAGCAAGCAGAGGAGGGGTAGAGAGCAAGGGGGACAGAGGATCTGAAGCAGGCTCTGTGCTGAGAGCAGGAACCCTATACAGGGCTCAAACTCATGACCTGTGAGTTCATGACCTGAGCTGAAGTTGGACTCTTAACTGACTGAGCCACCTAAGCAACCAGCTTTTTTTTTAATACTTGTTTTTATCATCTTGTTCTTAAGTTCAAGCTGTTATGATTCAGGAAACATAGGTGACATATGTATAGTCAGAAGAATGATCTCTGTTCTGCTTTCTCTTCCTGAATTATCCAAACTCTGCTCCTTTTCTGTGTACCTGTGGCAGATGCTGAGGTGTGCTGTTCAGATCCCCTTCAAAGTGCCTGCTCCCCAGCCACAAGCAGAGGAGGGTGGGAGCTTGTCAAAGTCTCCAGCAATTGGCTTTCATAGGATCTGCATGAGCTTTCGAACAGAGGTCAAGTTCTTCTCCTCAGTGTGCTCCCCCCCCCC